>NW_003299106.1:307714-327032 GCF_000151645.1 Tuber melanosporum
AGATGCATACTTGGACCTGAGCTAACTATTGTCGTTATTAAGTCCCCCCCTCCAAACAAATTTCAAGAAAGCCTACAGGAGACGCGCCAGTACCGGCACCGCAGGCCGGGACGAGCACCAAGACCAACAAAACCGCCCCACAGAAGGCAGCGCTCAGACAGACATGGGCCGCCATTACATCCTTCGGAATTGATGTGGACGGCTTCAGGCTAGTACCAACAAAGAAACAGAGACAAGAGCCAGCCCTAGGCATCCGAGAGACAGCGCCGTCGGCACCCTCAACCCCGCATGCCAGGCAAAGGAGGCTCCTCATTCGGTCGGTGGAAAGGGGCCGCAGGATAGGGGCAGCAGGGCTGTCACCAGCAAGAATCAGAGACGCGATCAACTCGGCGTTCAGGGTTAAGTTTGCATATGCAGAATTCAACCGAAACGACGACCTGGTACTTACCACCATGGGAGACCTACCGGCCGAACCAGCCCTCAACGACGTGCCGGCAATCACCAAGGCCCTAAACGAGATCGACGTTTTCGGTTTCAACATCACCACAGACACGCCGTCCGTCAACATCGTCATCAACAGCATACCACTGGGCGACGAAGATTGGACACCCGAAGAATGGGACGCGGACTCGGACAGATGGGAGGACCTAGCAAAGGAAATCTCTGAACATAACCCACAGGTCCGACTGCTAGACAGACCTAAGTGGCTCAGGTCCCCGACAGCGCTCAAAGCTGAAGGAAAAGTCAAATCCTCAGCAATAGTGGCGGTAGAGGCAAACGATTGGATCATGGCAGAAACAAGAAAACCCCTCCCAAGCATGGCCATCTTTGGCATGAGATGCACCTTCCGGAAATACGTAAAGAAAGACTCATCAACCTGTTGCGCGAGGTGCCTGAAATTCGGGCACCATGCCGTCCATTGCAGGATGGAAGCAATATGCAAATACTGTGGAGGAAGGCACCACACTAAAGACCACCTCTGCGCACAGACATACTGCACGGCCGGAAAAGGGAAGATGTGTTCCCATACTCTGAGAAGATGTGTTAACTGTGAAGAAACCTCTCATTTCGCCGGAGATAACCATTGCCAAACTAGGACTAGGGCAAAGTCCCCGGCACAACCCCCCACTGCCGCGGATAAAGGAAAAGCACCAGCAGTGCTGGCCCCTCCCCCGAAGCCTAAATAAATATGGCGACAACAGATATAATTTATCACAACGTCGGCAGGTCCATGAACGTTGTCACCGAGTTACTGAAACTCTCAAAAAAACGGAACCCGAAAATAATAGCGATTGCAGAATGCCCTCTTGAGAATCAGGATTGGATACATTTGGAACGATTTACATGCTACGCTAGCACAAAGGCGACGAAATACAGCTGCGCTGTATACATTTTAGATAAATACGTGCATATGTTTGTGGTTGAACGAATAACGACACAATACATCACACTGTGGACCGGAGGCACGGAAATTACCTTTGGCTACCAGAGGCCCTCGGCAAAGGACTACGACACAACAAACCGATGGCACACGCATGGGGGAAACAACATCCTAATAGGGGACATGAACGCACACCACCCAGCTTGGTCACAGGGATGCCAGAACACGGCCGGATTAAAGCTGGCCAGATGGATGGACGACAGGGATATGGCAGTGAGAAACCCCCGCGTAATCACCCACCCGCCTAACGCGACCAACCCAAATGGAACAACCCTGGACCTTGTGGCCACCGACAAAGGGCAAAAAAGTCGAAGTACGGACACTGGACCTAGCAACAGCAAGCCATAGGGCACTGGCAATGAAAACCAGTTTCACATGGAGGGACGACAGGGAAAAGCCGCTAAGGCACGACAAAGTGCATTGGGAGGCCATTAGAGCCGAAATCAGCCTCATGGACGACTACAAGGACCACCCAGCCGAAGTGCAAAAGGAACTCACGCGCATAGTCAGAAGGCACACCCCCCTAAAGAAGCCAGGATGCAAGGCTTTCTGGAACAAGTCCCTGCAGCAAGATCGAAAGGAGGTCCTCAAGCTCGAGCATAAACACCCCCGACACCCAGAACTAAAGGAAAAAAAGAAGAACCTGCGGAAAGCCATAATGGAAGCCAAACTCGAAGCTAACGGAAAAGCCCTTCAAGAAGAAACAGATCCCGAATGCTTCAGGACGGTCCGGCCAAGGACCACCAAACACCCCATACCGGCTTTGTCCAAGGAAAACGGCGAAGTAGTAGCGGAACACGGGGACATCGCTCAAGAAATCCACACGGCCCTGTACGGAGGAGAGAGGAGACGGGCCAGGGAGCAAATAAACAACGAACCCGAGCCACTACAAATAGAGACCCTAGACGCCGCCATCAAACAATTACCGAACGGAGCGGCAAGCGGACCAGACAACATCACCACCAGGCTCGTTAAATGCCTTAGGAAAATACGGAAGCCCTTATTCCTAAGAATGATGAATCGGGCAGGGAGAGAAGGAATCCCAGAAAGCTGGAAGGTCAGTACCACCATATTGATACCCAAGCTAAACAAACCGTCATATACAGTGGCAAAAAGCTGGAGGCTGATACAACTACAATCTATACTGGCAAAAACACTAGAAAGAGCGGCAGTCATACGGATAGCAAGACTCGAAATCCTGGAAGACAATATGCTCGGAGGGAGAAAGAGATACGGTACGACAGACGCCATACAAGCCCTAAACAACGTAATGGACGCAACCGGAAAAGCCAGCAAATGCATCACCACCCTCGACGTTCAAGGGGGATTCGACCACCTACAGATGGGAAAGGTATGCGATAGGCTCGGAAAGCACTCGAGTCACCTGGCACAATGGGTCCAACACTGGGCCACCGACAGGACGACCAGCTACCGGTTCAATGGCAGGACGTCCAGAGGATATGCTACTGACAAGGGCACGCCACAGGGCTCTCCCCTATCACCAATACCTTTCCTCATCAGCATGCTAGATACAGCAAAAGTACAGGCAACGCCATACCAAAAAGCGGAAACCAAGGTCCTGATGTACGTGGATGACATCCTGGTAACTACAACATACCGGGACGCAAAAGAGGGAAAAAGGATGCACCAGGAAACTATTAGGGGACTTGAGACAACCGCAGCCGAAGACGGGTACGAGTTCGCACCCAGTAAAGCCGAAACAATCTTCGTGCACACTCCACCGCAGAGCAAGTTCGAACTCCGCCTACGGGGCCAAGTGATACCCGCTCAAGGCCACCTGAGATGGCTCGGATACTTCCTAACAGACAAATGGAAATGGGACCACCACGTCAGACACTGGATCAACAAAGCCACCAGCTCCGAACACCGCATAAGGGCAGTAACATCCAGATACAGCAAAGGGGGACTGAATGCGGGGACAACGCTGCGGCTAATCAAGGGCCTGATAATCCCACTGGTGACATACGGGATAGAGACATGGGGAAACAAAGGCCTATTAAGAGAAGCGCAGGCGGCCCTCAACAAGATAGTCCGAACAGCCTTCGGGCTGGAAAAGATAACACCGGTCCTGGCCTTCCTTACCAAACTCGGGATCCCACCACTGGACCTCATGATGCAGTTCAGACAAAACCTGCTGGCATTACGAGCCACCACCAAGGACCGCCACAATACTTGGACAAAGAGGTGGATGGCCAGGCAGGGGGCAGAAGACATTATCACCACCACCGGCAATTACCAGCTAGGCAAAGACGCACTTAAAAGCCGGCTGCAACAAGACTGGGCAGAGAGGGTCACCAACGAAGTGACCAGATACCAAGGAAGGCCTGGTAAATCGCACAAACACCTGTACTCCCTAACCAGGCAAAACTTTAAAAGGCTGCTAGGATTAAGGGCAACGGCGGGTTGGCCATACCAGGAGATAACCGGCGCCAGGAGGCAGTGCCCATGCGACCGGGACATAATAACCTTTAACCACCTAGCAAACAGATGCGGGGTATCAACCGCCACAGCGATCGGGCTTTACGACAACAAGAGGCAAGGGGAACTCCTTCAATGGATGGACGGCTGGCCACACGAACTTAAGGCAAAACCAGAAATGACCAGGAACGGGGACGGCACCCAACAACCAGATGCCGCCCAGGTAATCGGAGCCAACATTAATCTACCCACAAGCCAACCAACACAGGCACCAGTGAAACCCAGGCCACGGCGGCCTTGCAAGATATGCGGGGAAATGGTACTAAGAGACGTGCAGTATGAGTCGGTGCATGCCAGGATACACGACCCGGCAAGAAGGGGCTGTTAGGTTATGATGGCGGAAGACACAGAGGAGGCGCCCAGTGGACCAGGCGAGTAATGCTGGTCAGATTGTTATTTCACAGTGTACACGACCACGGGGCACAGGGGGCAGGCGTGGGTTTCTTTTGTTTGCTTGGATTGCCTTTGTTCACGACTACGGGGCACAGGGGGCAGGCGTAGGTTTCTTTTGTTAGCTTGGATTTCTTTTGTTCACGACCATGGGGCCAAAGGGGCAGGAATGGGTTTCCTTTGTTGCTGGATTTTATTTTGTCTACGACCATGGGGCCGGGTGGCAGGAATGGGTTTCTTTTGTGATGGACCAAAGCTGTTTGAGGGAGAGGGGAAGAAAGGAGTGGAAGTTTCTTTTGTATGGCCTACAGGGGGGTGTAGCGAAGGATTTTGTTGAGGGGGGCCCAGGGCTGAGGGCAGTATCCCATGCCGTACTCCGATTACTTTAGTTAGTAGGTGAGATAGTGGAAGAATGAAAGGTTTACACACACACACACGGAGCGAGAAAAATTTAGCAAATTCCGGTACAGTTAGCGGGGCATTCCTGCAACTACACCAAGTTTATTTTTGTCTGTGTACACATCATCTTTCTATCTGGTACAACCAGAATTTTCACTCAAAGAACTACTCCACCCCCTCACTCACGATACTCCTCCCTTAGGTGGTGTGGCCAATCATAGCCCTCCATCCTAAGGCTTCATTTTCTCTGAGAGTTTAGGACGCTGGCCATAAGACCATCCTACTCACTCGCCATGACCTCCCAACCCTCGTCTCCGGCCCTGCCACATCTTCCCCACTCTCCTTCTCCCCTGGGGGGACCCAGAAGCCCTACCAAGAGTCCAAGGCTCAATTCCCCCAGCCTCCTCCCGCCCGGCTCCCCTCAGGGAGTCTCCCTCAACTCAACCCTCCCCATGTTTGCCACTATCAGACACCAGAGAGGCTGTCCCAACGCCTTAATCAACGTGGGAAACAGAATTGTGGCCAGGGGAAGTACCTTCCCTGAGGTCAGACAGGAACTAGGATGCACGAATGCATGCTATGTCCTCCTCACGGGAAACACGAATGCCACGACCGTAGCGGCACCCCAACCGGAGCTCCCAAGGTTCAGAACCAGACTCCAGAAAATCTTCGGCAATGAAGCGGTAGACGCAGCCGACACCGATGCCTTAGCTTTCTTGGCAGCAGCAGCTTCCTCCTACCACCCGTCACAAGAAAGCCCTGTGCCAGTATCCCAGATACCACAGGTACCGGCCATCTCCCCACCGTCAGGCGAAATGAATGAACCCATGGACCAGTCTCAAGACATCAGAGTAACCGAGACACAAGCCACACAAGACGTAGCAATGTCCCTGGGAAACGGGAAAAACACAGACTAAACCGGGCTAGGAGACAGCCAACACGCACACGAACCAAGCGAAGTGCTGGAGAGCGCAGCCCCCCAGAATGTACCAAGGCAGGTACGATTCTCTTCCCCCCTGACCACTACGAGAGAAATCCCGGGGTCCCTAACAGGCGATGTGATAAACAACCCGAGCTCCTCACATACCCAAAACCGCCCCACTACCCCCTCCTCCTCCCTGTATGAATCAACGGAAGTCGAACTCACACCAGAAGAAAAAGAGGAACTAGAACGCCCCGTCACCGTGGGCATCATGGTTGGCTTCATCCACCAGCTGGAGAAGAAATTCCAGGAACAGATGCAAGCAATGGAGGAATGGCTTACTGGGGAAATAAGGCTTAGGGCTAGACAGTCCAACACCAACACCCCTACCCCTGCCCCATCCGCTGCCCCCAGACAGCCCAGAACCCAAACCCAAACCCCAGCCCCCAACCAGAACCCCCACCCCCCTCCAAACAAATTCTAAGAAAGCCTAAGGGAGATGCGCCAATACCGGCACCGCGGGCCGAGGGGAGCACCAAGACAAACGAAACCGCCCCACAGAAAGCAGCGCTCAGACAGACATGGGCCGCCATTACGTCCTCCGGAATTGATGTGGACGGGTTCCGGCTAGTACCAACAAAGAAAAAGAGATAAGAGCCAGCCCCAGGCATCCGAGAGACAGCGCCCACGGCACCCTCAACCCCGCATGCCAGGCAAAAGAGGCTCCTTAGTCGGTCTGTGGAAAGGGGCCGCAGGATAGGAGCAGCAGGGCTGTCACCAGCAAGAATCAGAAACGCGGTCAACTCGGCGTCCAGGGTCAAGTTTGCATACGCAGAATTCAACCGAAACGACGACCTGGTACTTACCACCATAGGAGACCTACCGGCCGAACCAGCCCTCAACCATGTGCCGGCAATCACCAAGGCCCTAAACGAGATCGACGTTTTCGGTTTCAACATCACCACAGACAAGCCGTCGATCAACATTGTCATCAATAGCATACCACTGGGTGACGAAGATTGGACACCCGAAGAATGGGACGCGGACTCGGATAGATGGGAGGACCTAGCAAAGGAAATCTCTGAATACAACCCTCAGGTCCGACTGCTTGACAGACCTAAGTGGATCAGGTTCCCGACAGCGCTCAAAGCTGAAGGAAAAGTCAAGTCCTCAGCAATAGTGGCGGTAGAGGCAAACAACTGGATCATGGCGGAAACCAGAAAGCCCCTCCCAAGCATGGCCATCTTTGGCATGAGATGCACCTTCCGGAAATATGTGAAGAAAGACTCATCAACCTGTTGCGCGAGATGCCTGCAATTCGGGTACCACGCCGTCCGTTGTAGGATGGAGGCAATATGCAAATACTGCGGGGGAAGGCACCACACCAAGGACCACCTGTGCGCACAGATGTACTGCACAGCAGGAAAAGGGAAGATGTGTTCCCACACCCTGAGAAGATGTGTTAACTGTGAGGAAACCTCTCATTTCGCCAGAGATAGCCATTGCCCAACTAGGACTAGGGCAAAGTCCCTGGTACAACCTTCCACGGCCACGGATAAAGGAAAAGCACCAGCAGCGCTGGCCCCTCCCCCCCGACGAGTAAATAAATATGGCGACAACAGATATAATTTATCACAACGTCGGCGGGTCCATGAATGTTGTCACCGAGTTACTGAAACTCTCAAAAAAACGGAAACCGAAAATAATAGCGATTGCAGAATGCCCTCTCGAGAATCAGGATTGGATACATTTGCAAGGATTTACATGCTACGCTAGCACAGAGGCGACGAAATACGGCTGTGCCGTATATATTTTAGATAAATACGTGCATATGTTTGTGGTCGAACGAATAACGACACAATACATCACACTGTGGACCGGAGGCACAGAAATTACCTTCGGCTACCAGAGGCACTCGGCAAAGGACTTCGACATAACAAACAGGTGGCACACGCACGGGGGAAACAACATCCTAATAGGGGACATGAACGCGCACCACCCAGCCTGGTCACACGGATGCCAGAACATAGCCGGATTAAAGCTGGCCAGATGGATGGACGACAGAGATATGATGGTAAGAAACCCCCACGTAATCACCCACCCGCCCAACGCGACCAACCCAAATGGAACAACCCTGGACCTTGTGGCCACCGACAAAGGGCAAAAAATCGAAGTACGGATACTGGACCTAGCAACAGCAAGCCATAGGGCACTGGGAATTAAAACCAGTTTCACATGGAGGGACGACGGGGAAAAGCCGCTAAGGCACGACAAAGCGGATTGGGAGGCCATTAGAGCCGAGATCAGCCTCCTGGACGACCACAAGGACCACCCAGCCGAAGTGCAAAAAGAACTCACGCGCATAGTCAGAAGTCACACCCCCCGGAAGAAGCCAGCATACAAGGCTTTCTGGAACACGTCCCTGCAGCAAGAATGAAAGGAGGTCCTCAAGCTCGCGCATAAATACCCCCGGCACCCAGAACTAAAGGAAAAAAAGAAGAACCTGCGGAAAGCCATAATGGAAGCCAAACTCGAAGCTAACAGAAAAGCCCTTCAAGAAGAAACAGATCCCGCGTGCTTCAGGACGGTCCGGCCAAGGACCACCAAACACCCCATACCGGCTTTGTCCAAGGAAAACGGCGAAGTGGCAGCGGAACACGGGGCCATCGCTCAAGAAATCCACACGGCCCTGTACGGAGAAGACAGGAGACGGGCCAGGGAGCAAATAAACAAGGAACCCGAGCCACTACAAATAGAGACCCTAGACGCCACCATCAAACAATCACCAAACGGAGCGGCAAGCGGACCAGACAACATCACCACCAGGCTCGTTAAATGCCTTAGGAAAATGCGGGAGCCCCTATTCCTAAGAATGATGAACCGGGCATGGAGAGAAGGAATCCCAGAAAGCTGGAAGGTCAGTACCACCATACTGATACCCAAGATAAACAAACCGTCATATACAGTGGCAAAAAGCTGGAGGCCGATACAACTACAATCCATACTGACAAAAACCCTAGAAAGAGCGGCGGTCATACGGATAGCAAGACTCGAAATCCTGGAAGACAATATGTTCGGAGGGAGAAAGATATACGGTACAACAGATGCCATACAGGCCCTAAAAAACGTAATGGACACAACGGGGAAAGCCGGCAAATGCATCACCACCCTCGACGTCCAAGGGGGATTCGACCACCTACAGATGGGTAAAGTATGCGACCGGCTCGGAAAGCACTCGGGTCACCTGGCACAATGGGTCCGACACTGGGCCACCGACAGGACGACCAGCTACCGGTTCAATGGCAGGATGTCCAGAGGATATGCTACTGACAAGGGCACACCACAGGGCTCTCCCCTATCACCAATACTTTTCCTCATCAGCATGCTAGAGACAGCAAAAGTACAGGCAACGCCATCCCGAAAAGCGGAAACCAAGGTCCTGATGTACGTGGATGACATCCTGGTAGCAACAACATACCGGGACACGAAAGAGGGAAAAAGGATGTACCAGGAAACCATTAGGGGACTTGAGACAACCGCAGCCGAAGACGGGTACGAGTTCGCACCCAGTAAAGCCGAAACAATCTTTTTGCACGCACAACCGCAGAGCAAGTTCGAAGTCCGCCTACGGGGCCAAGAGATACCCGCCCAAGGCCACCTGAGATGGCTCGGATACTTCCTAACAGACAAATGGAAGTGGGACCACCACGTTAGACACTGGATCAACAAAGCCACCAGCTCCGGGCACCGCATAAGGGCGGTAACGTCCAGATACAGTAAAGGGGGACTGAATGCGGGGACAACGCTGCGGCTAATCAAGGGCCTGATAATCCCACAGCTGACATATGGGATAGAGACATGGGGAAACAAAGGCCTGTTAAGAGAAGCGCAGGCGGCCCTCAACAAGATAGTCCGAACCGCCTTCGGGCTGGAAAAGAAAACACCGGTCCTGGCCTTCCTTACTGAACATGGGATCCCACCACTGGACCTCATGATGAAGTTCAGACAAAACCTGCTGGCATTACGAGCCACCACCAAGGACCGCCACAACACTTGGACAAAGAGATGGATGGCCAGGCATGGGGCAGAAGACATTATCACCACCACCGGCAATTACGAACTAGGCAAAGACGCACTTAAAAACCGACTGCAACAAGACTGGGCAGACAGGGTCACCAACGAAGGGGCCAGATACCAAGGAAGACACGGTAAATCGCACAAACACCTGCACTCCCTAACCAGGCAAAACTTTAAAAGGCTGCTAGGATTAAGGGCAACGGCCGGTTGGCCATACCAGGAGATAACCGGCACCAGGAGGCGATGTCCATGCGAGCGGGACATAATAACCTTTGACCACCTAGCGAACAGATGCGGGGTAACAACCGCCACAGCGATCAGGCTTTACGACAACAAGAGGCAAGGGGAACTCCTTCAATGGATGGATGGCTGGCCACACGTACTTAAGGGAAAACCAGAAATGACCGGGAACGAGGACAGCACCCAACAACCAGACGCCGCCCAGGTAATCGAAGCCAACATTAATCTACCCACAAGCCAACCAACACAGGCACCAGTGAAACCCAGGCCACGGCGGCCTTGCAAGATATGCGGAGAAATGGTACTAAGAGACGTGCAGCATGAGTTGGCGCATGCCAGAATACACGACCCGGCAAGAAGGGGCCGTAAGGTTATGACGGCGGAAGACACGGAGGAGGCGCCCAGTCGACCAGGGCGGTAATGCTGGTCAGACTGTTATTTCATAATGTACACGACCACAGGGCACAGGGGGCAGGTGTGAGTTTCTTTTGTAAGCTTGGATTTCCTTTGTTCACCACTACGGGGCACAGGGGGCAGGCGTAGGTTTCTTTTGTATGCTTGGATTTCTTTTGTTTACGACCATGGAGCCAATGGGGCTGTAATGGGTTTCCTTTGTTGTTGGATTTTATTTTGTTTACGACCATGGGGCCGGGGGGCAGGAATGTGTTTCTTTTGTGGCGGACCAAAGCTGTTTGAGGGAGAGGGGAAGAAGGGAGTGGGAGTTTCTTTTGTATGGCCTACAGGGGGGTGTAGCGAAGGATTTCATTGAGGGGGGCCCAGGGCTGGGGGCAGTATCCCATTGCCGTACTCCGATTACTTTAGTTAGTAGTTGAGATAGTGGAAGAATAAAAGGTTTACACACACACACACACACACACACACACACACACGGAGCGAGAAAAATTTCGGAAATTCCGGCACAGTTAGCGGGGCATTCCTGCAACCACACCAAGTTTATTTTTGTTTGTGTACACATCATCTTTTTATCCGGTACAACCAGAATTTTCACTCAAAGAACTACTCCACCCCCTCACTCACGATACTCCTCCCTTAGGTGGTGTGGCCAATCACAGCCCTCCATCCTAAGGCTTCATTTCCTTTAAGAGTTTAGGACGCTGGCCATAAGACCATCCTACTCACTCACCATGACCTCCCAACCGTCATCTCCGGCCCTACCGCACCTCCCCCACTCTCCTTCTCCCTTGGGAGGACCCAGAAGCCCTACCAAGAGCCCAAGGATCAATTCCCCCAGCCTCCTCCCGCCCGGCTCCCCACAAGGAGTTTCCCTCAACTCAACCCTTCCCATGTTCGCCACTATTAGGCACCAAAGGGGCTGCCCCAACGCCTTAATCAACGTGGGAAACAGAATCGTGGCCAGGGGAAGCACTTTCCCCGAGGTCAGACAGGAACTAGGTTGCACCAATGCATGCTACGTCCTCCTCACCGGAAACACGAAGGCCCCGACCATAGCGGCACCCCAACCGGAGCTCCCAGGGTTCAGGACCACACTCCAGAAAATCTTTGGCAATGAAGCGGTAGATGCAGCAGACACCGACGCCTTAGCTTTCCTGGCAGCAGCAGCCTCCTCATACCACCCGTCGCAAGAAAGCCCTGTACCAGTATCCCAGATACCACAGGTACCCGCCTCCTCCCCACCGCTGGTCGAAACGGACGAACCCATGGACCAGTCTCAAGACATCGGGGTAACCGAAACGCAAGCCACACAAGATGTAGCAATGTCCCTGGGAAACGGGAAAAACACAGACCAGACCGGGTTAGGAGATAGCCAACACGCCCACGGACCAAGCGAAGGGCCGGAGAGCTCGAACCCCCAGAGTGTACCAAGACAGGTAAGATTCTCCTCGCCCTTGGCCACGACAAGAGAAATCCCGGGAACCCCAACCGGCAATATGACCAACGACCCGAGCTCCTCACAAGCCCAAAACCGCCCCATCATTCCCTCCTCCTCCCTGTATGAATCGACGGAAGTCGAACTCACACCAGAAGAAAAGGAGGAGCTAGGACACCCCGTCACCGTAGGCATCATGGTGGGCTTCATCCACCAGCTGGAAAAGAAATTCCAGGAACAGATGCAGGCAATGGAGGAAAGGCTTACCGGGGAAATAAGACTAAGGGCCAGGCAATCCAATACCAGCACCCCTACCCCTACCCCATCCGCTGCCCCTAGACAACCCAGAACCCAAACCCCAGCCCCCAACCAAAACCCCCCCCCCACCAGAAACACCGCCCCGCAGCCCCCCCCCCCCCCCTCAAAACAAATTTTAAGAAGACCTAAGGGAGACGCACCAGTACCGGCACCACAAGCCGGGACGAGTACCAAGGCAAACGAAACCGCCCCACAGAAAACAACGCTCAAACAGACATGGGCCACCATTACGTCCTCCGGAATTGATGTGGACGGCTTCCGGCTAGTACCAACAAAGAAAAAAAGACAAGAGCCAGCCCCAGGCATCCGAGAGACAGCACCCTCGGCACCCTCAACCCCGCATGCCAGGCAAAGGAGGCTACTTATCCGATCGGTGGAAAGAGGTCGCAGGATAGGAGCAGCAGGGCTGTCACCAGCAAGAATCAGAGACGCGGTCAACTCGGCATCCAGGGTTAAGTTCGCATACGCAGAATTTAACCGAAATGACGACCTGGTACTCACCACCATGGGAGACCTACCGGCCGAACCAGCCCTCAACGACGTGCCGGCAATCACCAAGGCCCTAAACGGAATCGACGTTTTCGGCTTCAATGTCACCACAGACACACCGTCCATCAACATCGTCATCAATAGCATACCACTAGGGGATGAAGACTGGACACCCGAAGAATGGGACACGGACTCGGACAGATGGGAGGACCTAGCAAAGGAAATCTCTGAATACAACCCACAGGTCCGGCTGCTAGACAGGCCTAAGTGGCTCAGGTCCCCGACAGCGCTCAAAGCTGAAGGAAAAGTCAAGTCCTCAGCAATAGTGGCGGTGGAGGCAAACGATTGGATCATGGTCGAAACAAAAAAACCCCTCCCGAGCATGGCCATCTTTGGCATGAGGTGTACCTTCCGGAAATATGTAAAGAAGGACTCATCAACCTGCTGCGCAAGGTGCCTACAGTTCGGACACCATGCCGTCCATTGCAGGATGGAAGCAATATGCAAATACTGTGGAGGAAGACACCACACCAAAGACCACCTCTGCGCACAGGCGTACTGCACGGCGGGAAAAGGCAAGATGTGTTCCCATACCCTAAGGAGATGTGTTAACTGCGAAGAAACCTCTCATTTCGCCGGAGATAACCATTGCCCAACTAGAACTAGGGCAAAGTCCCCAGTAGAACCCCCCACGGCCGCGGATAAAGGAAAAGCACCAGCAGTGCTGGCCCCCTCCCCGACGCCTAAATAAATATGGCGACAACAGATATAATTTATCACAACGTCGGCGGGTCCATGAACGTTGTCACCGAGTTGCTGAAACTCTCAAAAAAACGGAAACCGAAAATAATAGCGATTGCAGAATGCCCTCTCGAGAATGAGGACTGGATACATTTGGAAGGATTCACATGCTACGCTAGCACAAAGGCGACGAGATACGGCTGTGCCGTATATATTTTAGATAAGTACGTTCACATGTTTGTGGTTGAACGAATAACGACACAATACATTACATTGTGGACCGGAGGTGCGGAGATTACCATTGGCTACCAGAGACCCTCGGCAAAGGACTTCGACACAACAAACCAATGGCACACACACGGGGGAAACAACATCCTAATAGGAGACATGAACGCACACCACCCAACTTGGTCACAGGGGTGCCAAAACACGGCCAGGCTAAAGCTAGCCAGATGGATGGACGACAGGGATATGGCAGTGAGAAACCCCCATGTAATTACCCACCCGCCCAATGCGACCAACCCAAACGGAACAACCCTGGACCTTGTGGCTACCGATAAGGGGCAAAAAATCGAAGTACGAACATTGGACCTGGCAACAGCAAGCCATAGGGCACTGGCAATAAAGACCAATTTCACCTGGAGGGATGACGGGGAAAAGCCGCTAAGGCACGACAAGGCGGACTGGGAGGCCATTAGAGCCGAGATCAGCCTCATGGACGACCACAAGGACCACCCAGCCGAAGTGCAAAAAGAGCTCACGCGCATAGTCAGAAGGCACACCCCCCAGAAAAAACCAGGATGCAAGGCGTTCTGGAACAAGTCCCTGCAACAAGAACGAAAGGAGGTCCTCAAACTCGCGCACAAGTACCCCCGGCACCCAGAGCTAAAGGAAAAAAAGAAAAACCTGAGGAAAGCCATAATGGAAGCCAAACTCGAAGCCAACGGAAAAGCCCTCCAAGAAGAAACAGACCCTGAATGTTTCTGGACGGTCCGGCCAAGGACCACCAAGCACCCCATACCGGCTTTGTCCAAAGAAAATGGCGAAGTAGTAGCGGAACACGGGGACATCGCTCAAGAAATCCACACGGCCCTATACGGGGGAGAGAGGAGACGGGCCAAGGAACAAATAAACGACGAACCCGAACCACTACAAATAGAGACCCTAGACGCCGCCATCAAGCAGTCACCGAACGGAGCAGCAAGCGGACCAGACAATATCACCACCAGGCTCGTTAAATGCTTTAGGAAAATACGGGAGCCCCTGTTCCTAAGAATGATGAACCGGGCATGGAAAGAAGGAATCCCAGAAAGCTGGAAGGTCAGTACTACCATATTGATACCGAAGCTTAACAAACCATCATATACAGTGGCAAAAAGCTGGAGGCCGATACAGCTACAATCTATACTGGCAAAAACGCTAGAAAGGGCAGCAGTCATACGGATAGCAAGACTCGAAATCCTGGAAGACAACATGTTCGGAGGGAGAAAGAGGTATGGCACGACAGACGCCATACAAGCACTAAACAACGTAATAGATACAACTGGAAAAACCGCCAAATGCATCACCACCCTCGATGTCCAAGGGGGATTTGACCACCTACAGATGGGTAAGGTGTGCGAAAGGCTCGGAAAGTACTCGGGCCACCTGGCGCAATGGGTCCGACATTGGGCCACCGACAGGACGACCAGCTACCGATTCAATGGCAGGACGTCCAAAGGATATGCCACTGACAAGGGCACGCCACAGGGCTCTCCCCTATCACCAATACTCTTCCTCATCAGCATGCTGGAGACAGCAAAGGTACAGGCAACACCTTCCCAAAAAGCGGAAACTAAGGTCCTGATGTACGTGGACGATATCCTGATAGCAACGACATACCAGGACCCAAAAGAAGGAAAAAGGCTGCACCAGGAAACCATTAGGGAATTGGAGGCAACCGCAGGCAAAGACGGGTATGAGTTCGCACCCAGTAAAGCCGAAACAATCTTCGTACACACCCCACCACAGAGCAAGTTCGAGGTCCGCCTACGGGGACAAGAGATACCAGTTCAAAGCCACTTGAGATGGCTCGGATATTTCCTGACGGATAGATGGAAATGGGACCACCACGTCAGGAACTGGATCAACAAAGCCACCAGCTCCGGACACCGCATAAGGGCAGTAACGTCCAGATACAGCAAAGGGGGACTGAATGCAGGAACGACACTGCGGCTGATCAAGGGTCTGATAATCCCACAGCTGACGTACGGGATAGAGACATGGGGAAACAAAGGCCTGTTAAGAGAAGCGCAGGCGGCCCTCAACAAGATAGTCCGAACCGCCTTCGGACTGGAAAAGAAAACACCGGTCCTGGCCTTCCTTACCGAGCTCGGGATCCCACCACTAGACCTCATGATGCAATTCAGACAAAACCTACTGGCGTTACGAGCCACCACCAAGGACCGCCACAACACCTGGACAAAGAAATGGATGACCAAACACGGGGCAGAAAACGTTATCGCCACCGCCGGCAATTACCAGCTAGGCAAAGACGCACTTAAAAATCAAATGCAACAAGACTGGGCAGAAAGGGTCACCAATGAAGGGACCAGATACCAAGGAAAGCCCGGCAAAGCGCACAAACACCTGCACGCCATAACTAGGCAAAATTTTAAAAGGCTACTAGGGCTAAGGGCAACGGCAGGTTGGCCATACCAGGAGATAACCGGCGCCAGAAGGAGATGTCCGTGCGATCGGGACATAATAACCTTCGACCACCTAGCAAACAGATGCGGGATAACGACCGCCACAACGATCGGGCTTTACGATCACAAGAGGCAAGGGGAACTCCTTCAGTGGATGGACGACTGGCCGCACGAACTTAAGGGAAAACCAGAAATGGCCGGGAGCGGGGACGGCACCCAACGACCAGACACCGCCCAAGTAATCGGAGCCAACGTTAATCTACCCACAAGCCAGCCAACACAGGCACCAGTGAAACCCAGACCACGGCGGCCCTGCAAGATATGCGGGGAAATGGTACTGAGAGACAAGCAGCATGAGTCGGCACATGCCAGGATACACGACCCGGCAAGAAGGGGTCGCTAGGCTATGACGACGGAAGACACGGAGGAGGCGCCCAGTGGACCAGGGGAGTAATGCTGGTCAGACGGTTATTCCATAATGTACACGACCACGGGGCACAGGGGGCAGGCGTGGGTTCCTTTTGTTTGGTTGGATTTCCTTTGTTCACGACTACAGGGCACAGGGGGCAGGTGTAGGTTTCTTTTGTGGGTTTGGATTTCCTTTGTTCACGACCACGGGGCCAAAGGGGCAGGAGTGGGTTTCTTTTGTTGTTGGATTTTATTTTGTTTACGACCATGGGGCCGGGGGGCAGGAGTGGGTTTCCTTTGTGACGGACCAAGGTTGTTTGAGGGAGAGGGGAAGAAGGGAGCGGGAGTTTCTTTTGTATGGCCTACAGGGGGGTGTAGCGAAGGATTTCGTTGAGGGGGGCCCAGGGCTGGGGGCAGTATCCCATGCCGTACTCCGATTACTTTAGTTAGTAGGTGAGATAGTGGAAGAATAAAAGGTTTACACACACACACACACACACACACACAGTCTCCTTCTTTTCAACTTTGAGGGTTAGGTGTATCGGTGCGGTGTTCGGGGGGCTCACCCAATCAAACGCCCTTGAAGAGCTTCTCACGATGGCTTCAACTCTTTAACTTCCCCACCTTCGGAAGGTTCACGTTTCGTGCTCCATTGGCTCGCTTTCCTTTGTTTGCCTATTGATACGGCACCGGGTGGACCCCACGGTCCTTATTTTCCCGCACGTTCTTTTGCTCTTGCTTGTCGGTTGGACGTCCTTGGTTTCCGGCCAGGATACAGTTGGTCGTATAGGGAGGCCGTCCTCCCCCCCTCTTCGGAGCGACCGTTCGGACACTCATGCGATTCCGGTTCCTCCTTGGCTTTTCTTCTCGCCTGCTTGGGCTTTTTGGGCCTTGTGCCCCTCACTGTCCTTTCCCAGCTTCGAGCTGGGCCCCCGTGCGAACCCGGTGTTCCTGATCCCCTGTGGGGGGGATGGCTTTGACCCGGAGAAATCGACCTTCGCCACCCCCTCTTTTGGGGTGTGGCTCGACTGGTGTGGCCCACCACCCCCCTTTTTTCGGGGGCGCAGCCAGAATGCTTGGCGGTGACGGCTCGGCAATCTACATTTCCTCATCTGGCCCAGACGAATATGACGACGACTGACCTGTCCCGAAGTCCGCCGGCCGTTCGGTTTTGTTGTCGACATTGCGGTATAACCCTTGCTGTAATGGCTTGGGGGTACAGTCGCTTAATGGGGAGCTCCCCGGGGTACCGCCTTCGGGTGGCGCCTGCGACTCGGGGCCGTGGATGCTTGGCTAATGTTGCTAGGGGTAGGGTTGAGGTGTAGGTGCGGGCGCTGGGCTGTTGTTTCTTTTGTTGCGCGTTGATGTAATGATTGTTTTGTGGCAGGTGGCCCGCGAGGGGGATTTCTTTAAGGGGGGCCTTGGGCTGGGGGCTGTATCTCATGCCGTACTCCGATTACTTTAGTTAGTAGGTGAGGTAGTGGAAGAATAAAAGGTTTACACACACACACATACACACACACACACGGAGCGAGAAAAATTTCGGAAATTCCGGTACAGTTAGCGGGGCATTCCTGCAACCACACCAAGTTTATTTTTGTTTGTGTACACATCATCTTTTTATCCGGTACAACCAGAATTTTCACACAAAGAACTACTCCACCCCCTCACTCACGATACCCCTCCCTTAGGTGGTGTGGCCAATCACAGCCCTCCATCCTAAGGCTTCATTTCCTCTGAGAGTTTAGGACGCTGGCCATAAGGCCATCCTACTCACTCACCATGTCCTCTCAACCCTCGTCACCGGCCTTGCCGCATCTTCCCCACTCTCCCTCTCCCCTAGGGGGACCCAGAAGCCCTACCAAAAGCCCAAGGGTCAACTCCCCCAGCCTCCTCCCGCCCGGCTCCCCTCAAGGAGTGTCCCTCAACTCAACCCTCCCCATGTTTGCCACTATCAGGCACCAGAGAGGCTGTCCCAACGCCTTAATCAACGTGGGAAACAGAATTGTGGCCAGGGGAAGTACCTTCACCAAGGTCAGACAGGAACTAGGATGTACGAATGCATGCTATGTCCTCCTCACCGGAAACACGAAAGCCCCGACCATAGCGGCACCCCAGCCGGAGCTCCCAGGGTTCAGAACCAAGCTCCAGAAAATCTTCGGCAATGAAGCGGTAGATGCAGCCGACACCGACGCCTTAGCCTTGTTGGCAGCAGCAGCTTCCTCCTACCACCCATCACAAGAAAGCCCTGTGCCAGTATCCCAGATACCACAGGTACCCGCCTCCTCCCCACCGTTAGACGAAATGAATGAACCCATGGACCAGTCTCAAGACATCGGAGTAACGGAAACGCAAGCCACACAAGATGTAGCAATGTCCCTGGGAAACGGGAAAAATACAGACCAAACCGGGTTAGGAGACAGCCAACACGCCCACGAACCAAGCGAGGTGCCGGAGAGCTCAGCCCCCCAGAATGTACCAAGGCAGGTACGGTTCTCTTCCCCCCTGACCACGACAAGAGAAATCCCGGGGACCCTAACAGGCAATGTGACAAACAACCCGAGCTCCTCGCATACCCAAAGCCCCCCCACTACCCCCTCCTCCTCCCTGTATGAGTCGACGGAAGTGGAGCTCACACCAAAAGAAAAGGAGGAACTAGAACGCCCCGTCACGGTAGGCATCATGGTTGGCTTCATCCACCAGCTGGAAAAGAAATTTCAGGAGCAGATGCAAGCAATGGAGGAATGGCTTACCGGGGAAATAAGGCTAAGGGCTAGACAGTCCAACACCAACACCCACACCCCTACCCCTACCCCATCCGCTGCCCCCAGACAGCCCAGAACCCAAACCCCAACCCC
>NW_003299106.1:327132-345665 GCF_000151645.1 Tuber melanosporum
CCCCCCCAAACAAATTTTAAGAAAACCTAAAGGAGACGCGCCAGTACCGGCACCGCAGGCCGGGACGAGCACCAAGACCAACGAAACCGCCCCACAGAAGGCAGCGCTCAGACAGACATGGGCCGCTATTACATCCTCCGGAATTGATGTGGAGGGCTTCCGGCTGGTACCAACAAAGAAAAAGAGACAAGAGCCAGCTCCAGGCATCCGAGAGACAGCGCCCTCGGCACCCTCAACCCCGCATGCCAGGCAAAGGAGGCTCCTCATTCGGTCGGTGGAAAGGGGCCGCAGGATAGGGGCAGCAGGGCTGTCACCAGCAAGAATCAGAGACGCGGTCAACTCTGCGTCCAGGGTTAAGTTTGCATACGCAGAATTCAACCGAAACGACGACCTGGTACTTACCACCATAGGAGACCTACCGGCCGAACCAGCCCTCAACGATGTGCCGGCAATCACTAAGGCCCTAAACGAGATCGACGTTTTCGGTTTCAACATCACCACAGACACGCCGTCCGTCAACATCGTCATCAATAGCATACCACTGGGTGACGAAGATTGGACACCCGAAGAATGGGACGCGGACTCGGAGAGATGTGAGGAGCTAGCAAAGGAAATCTCTGAATACAACCCACAGGTCCGACTGCTAGACAGACCTAAGTGGCTCAGGTCCCCGACAGCGCTCAAAGCTGAAGGAAAAGTCAAGTCCTCAGCAATAGTGGCGGTAGAGGCAAACGACTGGATCATGACGGAAACCAGAAAACCCCTCCCAAGCATGGCCATCTTTGGCATAAGATGCACCTTCCGGAAATACGTAAAGAAAGACTCATCAACCTGTTGCGCGAGGTGCCTGCAATTCGGGCACCATGCCGTCCATTGCAGGATGGAAGCAATATGCAAATACTGTGGAGGAAGACACCACACTAAAGACCACCTCTGCGCACAGACGTACTGCACGGCAGGAAAAGGGAAGATGTGTTCCCATACTCTGAGAAGATGTGTCAACTGTGAAGAAACCTCTCATTTCGCCGGAGATAACCATTGCCCAACTAGGACTAGGGCAAAGTCCCCGGCACAACCCCCCACGGCCGCGGATAAAGGAAAAGCACCAGCAGAGCTAGCCCCTCCCCCGACGCCTAAATAAATATGGCGACAACAGATATAATTTATCACAATGTCAGTGGGTCCATGAACGTTGTCACCGAGTTACTGAAACTCTCAAAAAAACGGAAACCGAAAATAATAGCGATTGCAGAATGCCCTCTTGAGAATCAGGATTGGATACATTTGGAAGGATTTACATGCTACACTAGCACAAAGGCGACGAAATACGGCTGCGCCGTATACATTTTAGATAAATACGTGCATATGTTTGTGGTCGAACGAATAACGACACAATACATCACACTGTGGACCGGAGGCACGGAAATTACCTTTGGCTACCAGAGGCCCTCGGCAAAGGACTTCGACATGACAAACCGATGGCACACGCACGGGGGAAACAACATCCTAATAGGGGACATGAACGCACACCACCCAGCTTGGTCACAGGGAGGCCAGAACACGGCCGGATTAAAGCTGGCCAGATGGATGGACGACAGGGATATGGCAGTGAGAAACCCCCACGTAATCACCCACCCACCCAACGCGACCAACCCAAATGGAACAACCCTGGACCTTGTGGCCAGCGACAAAGGGTAAAAAATCGAAGTACGGACACTGGACCTAGCAACAGCAAGCCATAGGGCACTGACAATTAAAATCAGTTTCACATGGAGGGACGACGGGGAAAAGCCGCTAAGGCACGACAAAGCGGATTGGGAGGCCATTAGAGCCAAGATCAGCCTCATGGATGACCACAAGGACCACCCAGCCGAAGTGCAAAAGGAACTCACGCGCATAGTCAGAAGGCACACCCTCCTAAAGAAGCCAGGATGCAAGGCTTTCTGGAACAAGTCCCTGCAGCAAGAACGAAAGGAGGTCCTCAAGCTCGCGCATAAACACCCCCGACACCCAGAACTAAAGGAAAAAAAGAAGAACCTGAGGAAAGCCATAATGGAAGCCCAACTCGAAGCTAACGGAAAAGCCCTTCCAGAAGAAACAGATCCCGAATGCTTCAGGACGGTCCGGCCAAGGACCACCAAACACCCCATACCGGCTTTGTCCAAGGAAAACGGCGAAGTAGTAGCGGAACATGGGGACATCGCTCAAGAAATCCACACGGCCCTGTACGGAGGAGAGAGGAGACGGGCCAGGGAGCAAATAAACAATGAACCCGAGACACTAAAAATAGAGACCCTAGACGCCGCCATCAAACAATCACCGAACGGAGCAGCAAGCGGACCAGACAAGATCACCACCAGGTTCGTTAAATGCCTTAGGAAAATACGGGAGCCCCTATTCCTAAGAATGATGAATCGGGCATGGAGAGAAGGAATCCCAGAATGCTGGAAGGTCAGTACCACCATATTGATACCCAAGCTAAACAAACGGTTATATACAGTGGCAAAAAGCTGGAGGCAGATACAACAACAATCTATACTGGCAAAAACACTAGAAAGAGCGGCAGTTATACGGATAGCAAGACTCGAAATCCTGGAAGACAATATGTTCGGAGGGAGAAAGAGATACGGTATGACAGACGCCATGCAAGCCCTAAACAACGTAATGGACACAACCGGAAAAGCCGGCAAATGCATCACCACCCTCGACGTCCAAGGGGGATTCGACCACCTACAGATGGGAAAGGTATGCGACAGGCTCGGAAAGCACTCGGGTCACCAGGCACAATGGGTCCGACACTGGGCCACCGACAGGACGACCAGCTACCGGTTCAATGGCAGGACGTCCAAAGGATATGCTACTGACAAGGGCACGCCACAGGGCTCTCCCCTATCACCAATACTTTTCCTCATCAGCATGCTAGAGACAGCAAAAGTACAGGCAACGCCATCCCAAAAAGCGGAAACCAAGGTCGTGATGTACGTGGATGACATCCTGGTAATAACAATATACCGGGACGCAAAAGAGGGAAAAAGAATGTACCAGGAAACTATTAGGGGACTTGAGACAACCGCAGCCAAAGGCGGGTACGAGTTCGCACCCAGTAAAGCCGAAACAATCTTCGTGCACACTCCACAGCAGAGCAACTTCGAAGTCCGCCTACGGGGCCAAGAGATACCCACTCAAGGCCACCTGAGATGGCACGGATACTTCCTAACAGACAAATGGAAATGGGACCACCACGTCAGACACTGGATCAACAAAGCCACCAGCTCCGGACACCGCATAAGGGCAGTAACGTCCCGATACAGCAAAGGGGGACTGAACGCGGGGACAACGCTGCGGCTAATCAAGGGCCTGATAATCCCACAGCTGACATACGGGATAGAGACATGGGGAAACAAAGGCCTGTTAAGAGAAGCGCAGGCGGCCCTCAACAAGATAGTCCGAACCGCCTTCGGGCTGGAAAAGAAAACACCGGTCCTGGCCTTCCTTACCGAACTCGGGATCCCACCACTGGACCTCATGATGCAGTTCAGACAAAACCTGCTGGCGTTACGAGCCACCACCAAGGACCGCCACAACACTTGGACAAAGAGATGGATGGCCAGGCACGGGGCAGAAGACATTATCACCACCACGGGCAACTACCAGCTAGGCAAAGACGCACTTAAAAACCGGGTGCAACAAGACTGGGCAGAAAGGGTCACCAACGAAGGGACCAGATACCAAGGAAGGCCCGGTAAATCGCACAAACACCTGCACTCCCTAACCAGGCAAAACTTTAAAAGGCTGCTAGGATTAAGGGCAACGGCGGGTTGGCCATACCAGGAGATAACCGGCGCCAGAAGGAGATGCCCGTGCGATCGGGACATAATAACCTTTGACCACCTAGCAAACAGATGCGGGGTAAAACCGCCACAGCGATCGGGCTTTACGATAACAAGAGGCAAGGGGAACTCCTTCAATGGATGGACGGCTGGCCACACGAACTTAAGGGAAAACTAGAAATGACCGGGAGTTGGGACGGCACCCAACAACCAGACACCGCCCAAGTAATCGGAGCCAACGTTAATCTACCCACAAGCCAGCCAGCACAGGCACCAGTGAAACCCAGGCCACGGCGACCCTGCAAGATATGCGGGGAAATGGTACTGAGAGACATGCAGCATGAGTGGGCGCATGCCAGGATACACGACCCGGCAAGAAGAGGTCGCTAGGCTATGACGACGGAAGACACGGAGGAGGCGCCCAGTGGACCAGGGGAGTAATGCTGGTCAGATGGTTATTTCATAATGTACACGACCACAGGGCACAGGGGGCAGGCGTGGGTTTCTTTTGTTTGCTTGGATTTCCTTTGTTCACGACTACGGGGCACAGGGGGCAGGCGTAGGTTTCCTTTGTTGGTTTGGATTTCTTTTGTTCACAACCATAGGGCCAGAGGGGCAGGAATGGGTTTCTTTTGTTGTTGGATTTTATTTTGTCTATGACCATGGGGCCGGGGGGCAGGAATGGGTTTCCTTTGTGACGGACCAAAGCTGTTTGAGGGAGAGGGGAAGAAGGGAGTGGGAGTTTCTTTTGTATGGCCTACAGGGGGGTGTAGCGAAGGATTTTGTTGAGGGGGGCCCAGGGCTGGGGGCAGTATCCCATGCTGTACTCCGCTTACTTTAGTTAGTAGGTGAGGTAGTGGAAGAATAAAAGGTTTACACACACACACACACAGAGCGAGAAAAATTTCGGAAATTCCGGTACAGTTAGCGGGGCATTCCTGCAACCACACCAAGTTTATTTTTGTTTGGGTACACATCATCTTTTTATCCGGTACAACTAGAATTTTCACTCAAAGAACTACTCCACCCCCTCACTCACGATACTCCTCCCTTAGGTGGTGTGGCCAATCACAGCCCTCCATCCTAAGGCTTCATTTCCTCTGAAAGTTTAGGACGCTGGCCATAAGACCATCCTATTCACTCACCATGTCCTCTCAACCCTCATCCCCGGCCCTGCCGCATCTTCCCCACTCTCCCTCTCCCCTGGGGGGACCCTGAAGCCCTACCAAGAGCCCAAGGATCAATTCCCCCAGCCTCCTCCCGCCCGGCTCCCCCCAGGGAGTCTCCCTCAACTCAACCCTCCCCATGTTCACCACCATCAGGCACCAGAGAGGCTGTCCCAACGCCTTAATCAACGTGGGAAACAGAATTGTGGCCAGGGGAAGTACCTTCCCCGAGGTCAGACAGGAACTAGGATGCACGAATGCATGCTATGTCCTCCTCACTGGAAACACGAAAGCCCCGACCATAGCGGCACCCCAACCGCAGCTCACGGGGTTCAGAACCACACTCCAGAAAATCTTTGGAAATGAAGCGGTAGATGCAGCCGACACCGACGCCTTAGGCTTCCTGGCAGCAGCAGCTTCCTCCTACCACCCATCACAAGAAAGCCCTGTACCAGTATGCCAGATACCACAGGTACCGGCCTCCTCCCCACCGTTAGGCGAAATGAATGAACCCATGGACCAGTCTCAAGACATCGCAGTAACCGAGATGCAAGCCACACAAGAAGTAGCAATGTCCCTGGGAAACGGGAAAAACACAGACCAAACCGGGTTAGGAGACAGCCAACACGCCCACGAACCAAGCGAAGTGCCGGAGAGCTCAGCCCCCCAGAATGTACCAAGGCAGGTACGATTCTCTTCCCCCCTGACCATGACAAGAGAAATCCCGAGGACCCTAACAGGCAATGTGACAAACAACCCGAGCTGCTAGCATACCCAAAGCCGCCCCACTACCCCCTCCTCCTCCCTGTATTAATCGACGGAAGTCGAGCTCACACCAGAAGAAAAGGAGGAACTAGAGCGCCCCGTCACCGTGGGCATCATGGTTGGCTTCATCCACCAGCTGGAGAAGAAATTCCAGGAACAGATGCAAGCAATGGAGGAACGGCTTACCAGGGAAATAAGGCTAAGGGCTAGACAGTCCAACACCAACACCCCTACCCCTACCCCATCCGCTGCCCCCAGACAGCTCAGAACCCAAACCCAAACCCCAGCCCCGAACCAGTACCACCCCCCCACCCGCAACACCGCACCGCAGCCCCCCCCCCCTGTAAACAAGTTCTGAGAAAACCTAAGGGAGACGCGCCAGTACCGGCACCGCAGGCCGGGGCGAGCAACAAGACAAACGAAACCGCCCCACAGAAAACAGCGCTGAGACAGACATGGGCCACCATTACGTCCTCCGGAATTGATGTGGACGGCTTCCGGCTAGTGCCAACAAAGAAAAAGAGACAAGAGCCAGCTCCAGGCATCCGAGAGACAGCGCCCTGGGCACCCGCAACCCCGCATGCCAGGCAAAGGAGGCTCCTTATTGGGTCAGTAGAAAGGGGCCGCAGGATAGGAGCAGCAGGGCTGTCACCAGCAAGAATCAGAGAAGCGGTCAACTCGGCGTCCGGGGTTAAGTTTGCATGCGCAGAATTCAACCGAAACGACGACCTCGTACTTACCACCATGGGAGACCTACCAGCCGAACCAGCCCTCAACGATGTGCCGGCAATCACCAAGGCCCTAAACGAGATCGACTTTTTCGGTTTCAACATCACCACAGACATGCCGTCCATCAACATCGTCATCAATAGCATACCACTGGGTGACGAAGATTGGACACCCGAAGAATGGGACGCGGACTCGGATAGATGGGAGGACCTAGCAAAGGAAATCTCTGAATACAACCCACAGGTCCGACTGCTAGACAGACCTAAGTGGCTCAGATCCCCAACAGCGCTCAAAGCTGAAGGAAAAGTCAAGTCCTCAGCAATAGTGGCGGTAGAGGCAAACGACTGGATCATGGCGGAAACCAGAAAGCCCCTCCCAAGCATGGCCATCTTTGGCATGAGATGCACCTTCCGGAAATACGTGAAGAAAGACTCATCAACCTGTTGCATGAGATGCCTGCAATTCGGGCACCAAGCCGTCCATTGCAGGATGGAGGCAATATGCAAATACTGCGGGGGAAGGCACCACACTAAGGACCACCTCTGCGCACAGACGTACTGCACGGCAGGAAAAGGGAAGATGTGTTCCCACACCCTGAGAAGATGTGTTAACTGTGAGGAAACCTCTCATTTCGCCGGAGATAGCCATTGCCCAACGAGGACTAGGGCAAAGACCCCAGCACAACCTCCCACGGCCACGGATAAAGGAAAAGCACCAGCAGTGCTGGCCCCTCCCCCGACGCCTAAATAAATATGGTGACAACAGATATAATTTATCACAACGTCGGCGGGTCCATGAACGTTGTCACCGAGTTACTGAAACTCTCAAAAAAACGGAAACCGAAAATAATAGCGATTGCAGAATGCCCTCTTGAGAATCAGGATTGGATACATTTGGAAGGATTCACATGCTACGCTAGCACAAAAGCGACGAAATACGGCTGTGCCATATATATTTTAGATAAATACGTGCATATGTTTGTGGTCGAACGAATAACGACACAATACATCACACTGTGGACCGGAGGCACGGAAATCACCTTTGGCTACCAGAGGCCCTCGGCAAAGGACTTCGACATAACAAACCAATGGCACACGCACTGGGGAAACAACATCCTAATAGGGGACATGAACACGTACCACGCAGCTTGGTCACAGGGATGCCAGAACACGGCCGGATTAAAGCTGGTCAGATGGATGGACGACAGGGATATGGCAGTGAGAAACCCCCACGTAATCACCCACCCGCCCAACGCAACCAACCCAAATGGAACAACCCTGGACCTTGTGGCCACCAACAAAGGGCAAAAAATCGAAGTACGGACACTGGACCTAGCAACAGCAAGCCATAGGGCACTGACAATTAAAACCAGTTTCACATGGAGGGACGACGGGGAAAAGCCGCTAAGGCACGACAAAGCGGATTGGGAGGCCATTAGAGCCGAGATCAGCCTCATGGACGACCACAAGGACCACCCAGCTGAAGTGCAAAAGGAACTCACGCGCATAGTCAGAAGGCACACCCCCCGAAAGAAGCCAGGATGCAAGGCTTTCTGGAACAAGTCCCTGCAGCAAGAACGAAAGGAGGTCCTCAAGCTCGCGCATAAACACCCCTGATACCCAGAACTAAAGGAAAAAAAGAAGAACCTGCGGAAAGCCATAATGGAAGCCAAACTCGAAGCTAACGGAAAAGCTCTTCAAGAAGAAACAGATCCCATGTGCTTCAGGACGGTCCGGCCAAGGACCACCAAACACCCCATACCGGCTTTGTCCAAGGAAAACGGCGAAGTGGCAGCGGAACACTGGGACATCGCTCAAGAAATCCACACGGCCCTGTACGGGGGAGAGAGGAGACGGGCCAGGGAGCAAATAAACAATGAACCCGAGCCACTACAAATAGAGACCCTAGACGCCGCCATCAAACAATCACCAAACGGAGCGGCAAGCGGACAAGACAACATCACCACCAGGCTCGTTAAATGCCTTAGGAAAATACAGGAGCCCCGATTCCTAAGAATGATGAATCGGGCATGGAGAGAAGGAATCCCAGAAAGCTGGAAGGTCAGTACCACCATACTGATACCCAAGCTAAACAAACCGTCATATACAGTGGCAAAAAGCTGGAGGCCGATACAACTACAATCCATTCTGGCAAAAGCCCTAGAAAGAGCGGCAGTCATACGGATAGCAAGACTCGAAATCCTGGAAGACAATATGTTCGGAGGGAGAAAGAGATACGGTACGACTGACGCCATACAAGCCCTAAACAACGTAGTGGACACAACCGGAAAAGCCGGCAAATGCATCACCACCCTCGACGTCCAAGGGGGATTCGACCACCTACAGATGGGTAAAGTATGCGACAGGCACGGAAAGCACTCGGGTTACCTGGCACAATGGGTCCGGCACTGGGCCACCGACAGGACGACCAGCTACCGGTTCAAGGGCAGAACGTCGAGAGAATATGCTACTAACAAGGGCACGCCACAGGGCTCTCCCCTATTACCAATACTTTTCCTCATCAGCATGCCAGAGACAGCAAAAGTACAGGCAACGCCATCCCAAAAAGCGGAAACCAAGGTCATGATGTACGTGGATGACATCCTGGTAGCAACAACATACCGGGACGCGAAAGAAGGAAAAAGGATGCACCAGGAAACCATTAGGTGACTTGAGACAACCACAGCCGAAGACGGGTATGAGTTCGCACCCAGTAAAACCGAAACAATCTTCGTGCACACTCCACCCCAAAACAAGTTCGAAGTCCGCCTACGGGGCCAAGAGATACCCGCTCAAGGCCACCTGAGATGGCACGGATACTTCCTAACAGACAAATGGAAATGGGACCACCACGTCAGACACTGGATCAACAAAGCCAGCAGCTCCGGACACCGCATAAGGGCAGTAACGTCGAGATACAGCAAAGGGGGACTGAATGCGGAGACGATGCTGCGGCTAATCAAGGGCCTGATAATCCCACAGCTGACATACGGGATAGAGACATGGGGAAACAAAGGCCTGTTAAGAGAAGCGCAGGCGGCCCTCAACAAGATAGTCCGAACCGCCTTCGGGCTGGAGAAGAAAACACCGGTCCTGGCCTTCCATACCGAACTCGGGATCCCACCACTGGACCTCATGACACAATTCAGACAAACCCTGCTGGCGTTACGAGCCACCACCAAGAACCGCCACCACACTTGGACAAAGAGATGGATGGCCAGGCATGGGGCAGAAGACATTATCACCACCACCGGCAATTACCAGCTAGGCAAAGACGCACTTAAAGACCGGCTGCAACAAGACTGGGCAGAAAGGGTCACCAATGAAGGAGCCAGATACCAAAGAAGGCCCGGTAAATCGTACAAACACCTGCACTCCCTAACCAGGCAAAACTTTAAAAGGCTGCTAGGATTAAGGGCAACGGCGGGTTGGCCATACCAGGAGATAACCAGCGCCAGGAGGCGATGCCCATGAGACCGGGACATAATAACCTTTGACCACCTAGCAAACAGATGCGGGGTAACAACCGCCACGGCGATCGGGCTTTACGACAACAAGAGGCAAGGGGAACTCCTTCAATGGATGGATGGCTAGCCACACGAACTTAAGGGAAAACCAGAAATGACCGGGAACGGGGACGGCACCCAACAACCAGACGCCGCTCAGGTAATTGGAGCCAACGTTCACCTACCCACAAGTCAACCAACACAGGCACCAGTGAAACCCAGGCCACGGCGGGCTTGCAAGATATGCGGGGAAATGGTACTAAGAGACGTGCAGCATGAGTCGGCACATGTCAGAATACACGACCCGGCAAGAAGGGGCCGTTAGGTTATAACGGCGGAAGACATGGAGGAGGCGCCCTGTCGACCAGGGGAGTAATGCTGGTCAGATTGGTATTTCATAATGTACACGAACATGGGGCACAAGGTGCAGGCGTGGGTTTCCTTTGTTTGCTTGGATTTTCTTTGTTCACGACTATGGGGCACAGGAGACAGGCGTAGGTTTCTTTTATTAGCTTGGATTTCTTCTTTTCACGACCATGGGGCCAAAGGGGCAGGAATGGGTTTCCTTTGTTGTTGGATTTTATTTTTGTTTACGACCATGGGGCCGGGGGGCAGGAATGGGTTTCTTTTGTGACGGACCAAAGCTGTTTAAGGGAGAGGGGAAGAAGGGAGTGGGAGTTTCTTTTGTATGGCCTACAGGGGGGTGCAGCGATGGATTTCATTGAGGGGGGCCCAGGGCTGGGGGCAGTATCCCATGCCGTACTCCGCTTACTTTAGTTAGTAGGTGAGATAGGGGAAGAATAAAAGGTTTACAAACACACACACACACACACGGAGCGAGAAAAATTTCGGAAATTCCGGTACAGTTAGCGGGACATTCCTGCAACCACACCAAGTTTATTTTTGTTTGTGTACACATCATCTTTTTATCCGGTACAACCAGAATTTTCACACAAAGAACTACTCCACCCCCTCACTCACAATACCCCTCCCTTAGGTGGTGTGGCCAATCACAGCCCTCCATCCTAAGGCTTCATTTCCTTTGAGAGTTTAGGATGCTGGCCATAAGACCATCCTGCTCACTCACCATGACCTCCCAACCCTCGTCTCCGCCCCTGCCGCATCTTCCCCACTCTCCTTCTCCCTTGGGGGGACCCAGAAGCCCTACCAAGAACCCAAGGATCAACTCCCCCAGCCTCCTCCCGCCCGGCTCCCCTCAGGGAGTCTCCCTCAACTCAACCCTCCCCATGTTTGCCACTATCAGGCACCAGAGAGGCTGTCCCAACGCCTTAATCAACGTGGGAAACAGAATTGTGGCCAGGGGAAGTACATTCCCCGAGGTCAGACAGGAACTAGGATGCACGAATGCATGCTATGTCCTCCTTACCGGAAACACGAAGGCCCCGACCATAGCGGCACCCCAGCCGGAGCTCCTAGGGTTCAGAACCACACTCCAGAAAATCTTCGGCAATGAAGCGGTAGATGCAGCCGACACCGACGACTTAGCATTCTTGGCAGCAGCAGCTTCCTCCTACCACCCATCACAAGAAAGCCCTGTACCAGTATCCCCGATACCACAGGTACCCGCCTCCTCCCCACCGTTAGGCGAAATGAATGAACCCAGAGACCAGTCTCAAGATATCGGAATAACCGAAACGCAAGCCACACAAGACGTGGCAATGTCCCTGGGAAACGGGAAAAACACAGACCAAACCGGGTTAGGAGACAGCCGACACGCCCACGAACCAAGCGAAGTGCCGGAGAGCTCAGCCCCCCAGAATGCACCAAGGCAGGTACGATTCTCTTCCCCCCTGGTCACGACAAGAGAAATCCCGGGGACCTTAACAGGCAATATGACAAACAACCCGAGCTCCTCCTCGCATGCCCAAAACCGCCCCACTACCCCCTCCCCCCCCCCGTATGAATCGACGGAAGTCGAGCTCACACCCAAAGAAAAGGAGGAACTAGAACTCCCCGTCACCGTAGGCATCATGGTTGGCTTCATCCACCAACTGGAAAAGAAATTCCAGGAACAGATGCAAGCAATGGAGGAACGGCTTACCGGAGAAATAAGGCTAAGGGCTAGACAGTGCAACACCAACACCCCTACCCCTACCCCATCCGCCGCCCCCAGACAGCCCAGAACCCAAGCCCCAGCCCCCAACCAGAACCCCCCCCCTACCCGCAAAACCGCAACGGAGGCCCCCCCCCCCCCCCCCCAAAAAAAATTTTAAGAAAACCCAAGGGAGACGCGCCAGTACCGGCACTGCAGGCCGGGACGAGCACCAAGACAAACGAAACCGCCCCACAGAAAGCAGCGCTCAGACAGACAAGGGCCGCCATTACATCCTCCGAAATTGATGGGGACGGCTTCCGGCTAGTACCGACAAAGAAAAAAAGACAAGAGCCAGCCCCAGGCATCCGAGAGACAGCGCCCTCGGCACCCTCAACCCGGCATGCCAGGCAAAGGAGGCTCCTTATTCGGTCGGTGGAAAGGGGCCGCAGGATAGGAGCAGCAGGACTGTTACCAGCAAGAATCAGAGACGCGGTCAACTCGGCGTCCAGGGTCAAATTTGCATACGCAGAATTCAACCGAAACGACGACCTCGTACTTACCACCATGGAAAACCTACCGGCCGAACCAGCCCTCAACGATGTGCCAGCAATCACCAAGGCCCTAAACGAGATCGACATTTTTGGTTTCAACATCACCACAGACACGCCCTCCATCAACATCGTTATCAATAGCATACCACTGGGTGACGAAGATTGGACACCCGAAGAATGGGACGCGGACTCGGACAGATGGGAGGACCTAGCAAAGGAAATCTCTGAATACAACCCACAGGTTCGGCTGCTAGACAGACCTAAGTGGCTCAGGTCCCTGACAGCGCTCAAAGCTGAAGGAAAGGTCAAGTCCTCAGCAATAGTGTCGGTAGAGGCAAACGACTGGATCATGGCCGAAACCAGAAAACCCCTCCCAAGCATGGCTATCTTTGGCATGAGGTGGACATTCCGGAAATACGTAAAGAAAGACTCATCAACCTGCTGCGCGAGGTGCCTGCAATTCGGGCACCATGCCGTCCATTGCAGGATGGAGGCAATATGCAAATACTGTGGAGGAAGGCACCACACTAAAGACCACCTCTGCCCACAGACATACTGTACGGCCGGAAAAGGGAAGATGGGTTCCCATACTTTGAGAAGATGTGTTAACTGTGAAGAAACCTCTCATTTCGCCCGAGATAACCATTGCCTAACTAGGACTAGGGCAAAGTCCCCGGCTCAACCCCCCACGGCCGCGGTTAAAGGAAAAGCACCAGCAGTGCTGGCCCCTCCCCCGACACCTAAATAAATATGGCGACAACAGATATAATTTATCACAACATCGGCGGGTCCATGAACATTGTCACCGAGTTACTGAAACTCTCAAAAAAACGGAAACCGAAAATAATAGCAATTGCAGAATGCCCTCTTGAGAATCAGGATTGGATACATTTGGAATGATTTACATGCTACGCTAGCACAAAGGTGACGAAATACGGCTGCGCCGTATACATTTTAGATAAATACGTGCATATGTTTGGGGTTGAACGAATAACAACGCAATACATCACACTGTGGACTAGAGGCACCGAAATTACCTTTGGCTACCAGAGGCCCTCGGCAAAGGACTTCGACACAACAAACCGATGGCACACGCATGGGGGAAACAACATCCTAATAGGGGACATGAACGCACACCACCCAGCTTGGTCACAGGGATGCCAGAACACGGCCGGATTAAAGCTGGCCAGATGGATGGATGACAGGGATATGACAGTGAGAAACCCCCACGCAATCACCCACCCGCCCAACGCGACCAACCCAAATGGAACAACCCTGGACCTTGTGGCCACCGACAAAGGACAAAAAATCGAAGTTCGGACACTGGACCTAGCAACAGCAAGCCAGAGGGCACTGGCAATAAAGACCAGTTTCACATGGAGGGACGACGGGGAAAAGCCGCTAAGGCACGACAAAGCGGATTGGGAGGCCATTAGAGCCGAGATCAGCCTCATGGACGACCACAAGGACCACCCAGCCGAAGTGCAAAAGGAACTCACGTGCATAGTCAGAAGGCACACCCCCCTAAAAAAGCCAGGATGCAAGGCTTTCTGGAACAAGTCCCTGCAGCAAGAACGAAAGGAGGTTCTCAAGCTCGCGCATAAACACCCCCGACACCCAGAACTAAAGGAAAAAAAGAAGAACCTGCGGAAAGCCATAATGGAAGCCAAACTCGAGGCTAACGGAAAAGCCCTGCAAGAAGAAACAGATCCTGAATGCTTCAGGATGGTCCGGCCAAGGACCACCAAACACCCCATACCGGCTTTGTCCAAGGAAAATGGCGAGGTAGTAGCGGAACACGGGGACATCGCTCAAGAAATCCACACGGCCCTGTACGGGGGAGAGAGGAGACGGGCCAGGGAGCAAATAAACAACGAACCCGAGCCACTACAAATTGAGACCCTAGACGCCGCCATCAAACAATCACCAAACGGAGCGGCCAGCGGACCAGACAACATCACCACCAGGCTCGTTAAATACTTTAGGAAAATACGGGAGCCCCTATTCCTAAGAATGATGAATCGGGCATGGAAAGAAGGAATCCCAGAAAGCTGGAAGGTCAGTACCACCATATTGGTACCCAAGCTAAACAAGCCGTCCTATACAGTGTCAAAAAGCTGGAGGCCGATACAACTACAATCTATACTGGCAAAAACACTAGAAAGAGCGGCAGTCATAAGGATAGCAAGACTTGAAATCCTGGAAGACAATATGTTCGGAGGGAGAAAGAGATACGGTACGACAGACGCCATACAAGCCCTAAACAAAGTAATGGACACAACCGGAAAAGCCGGCAAATGCATCACCACCCGCGTCGTGCAAGGGGGATTCGACCACCTGCAGATGGGTAAGGTGTGCGAAAGGCGCGGAAAGCACGCGGGTCACCTGGTACAATGGGTCCGACACTGGGCCACCCACAGGACGACCAGCTACCGGTTCAATGGCAGGACGTCCAGGGGATATGCTACTGACAAGGGCACGCCACAGGGCTCTCCCCTATCACCAATACTTTTCCTCATCAGCATGCTAGAGACAGCAAAAGTACAGGCAGCGCCTTCCCAGAAAGCGGAAACCAAGGTCCTAATGTACGTGGATGACATCCTGGTAGCAACAACATACCAGGACGCAAAAGAAGGAAAAAGGATACCCCAGGAAACTATTGGGGGACTTGAGGCAACCGCAGCCAAAGACGGGTACGAGTTCGCACCCAGTAAAGCCGAAACAGTCTTCGTGAACACTCCACCGCAGAGCAAGTTCGAAGTCCGCCTACGGGGCCAAGAGATACCCGCTCAAAGCCACCTGAGATGGCTCAGATACTTCCTAACAGACAAATGGAAATGGGACCACCACGTCAGGCACTGGATCAACAAAGCCACCAGCTCCGGACACCGCATAAGGGCAGTAACGTCCAGATACAGCAAAGGGGGACTGAATGCGGGAACGACGCTGCGGCTAATCAAGGGCCTGATAATCCCACAGCTGACATACGGGATAGAGACATGGGGAAACCAAGGCCTGTTAAGAGAAGCGCAGGCGGCCCTTAACAAGATAATCCGAACCGCCTACGGGCTGGAAAAGAAAACACCGGTCCTGGCCTTCCTTACCGAACTCGGGATCCCACCACTGGACCTCATGATGCAATTCAGACAAAACCTGCTGGCGTTACGAGCCACCACCAAGGACCGCCACAACACTTGGACAAAGAGGTGGATGGCCAGGTACGGGGCAGAAGACATTATCACCACCACCGGCAATTACCAGCTAGCCAAAGATGCACTTAAAAACCGGTTGCAACAAGACTGGGCAGAAAGGGTCACCAATGAAGGGACCAGGTACCAAGGAAGGCCCAGCAAATCGCACAAACACCTGCACTCCCTAACCAGGCAAGATTTTAAGAGACTGCTAGGGTTGAGAGCAACGGCGGGTTGGCCATACCAGGAGATAACCGGCGCCAGAAGGCGGTGCCCATGCGACCGAGACATAATAACCTTTGACCACCTGGCAAACAGATGCGGGGTAACAACCGCCACAGCGATCGGGCTTTACGACAACAAGAGGCAAGGGGAACTCCTTCAATGGATGGAAGGCTAGCCACACGAACTTAAGGGAAAACCAGAAATGACCGGGAACGAGGACGGCACCCAACAACCAGACGCCGCTCAGGTAATTGGAGCCAATATTAATCTACCCACAAGCCAACCAACACAGGCACCAGTGAAACCCAGGCCACGGCGGCCTTGCAAGATATGCGGGGAAATGGTGCTAAGAGACGTGCAATATGAGTCGGCACATGCCAGGATACACGACCCGGCAAGAAGGGGCAGCTAGGTTATGATGGCGGAAGACACGGAGGAGGCGCCTAGAGGACCAGGGGAGTAATGCTGGTCAGAATGTTATTTCATAATGTACATGACCACGGGGCACAGGGGGCAGGCGTGGGTTTCTTTTGTTTGCTTGGATTTCCTTTGTTCACGACTACGGGGCACAGGGGGCAGGCGTAGGTTTCTTTTGTTAGCTTGGATTTCTTTTGTCCACGACCATGGGGCCAAAGGGGCAGGAATGGGTTTCCTTTGTTGCTGGATTTTATTTTGTCTACGACCATGGGGCCGGGGGGCAGGAATGGGTTTCCTTTGTGACGGACTAAATTTGTTTGAGGGAGAGGGGAAGAAGGGAGTGGGAGTTTCTTTTGTATGGCCTACAGGGGGGTGTAGCGAAGGATTTCTTTGAGGGGGGCCCAGGGCTGGGGGCAGTATCCCACGCCGTACTCCGATTACTTGAGTTAGTAGGTGAGATAGTGGAAGAATAAAAGGTTTACACACACACACAGAGCGAGAAAAATTTCGGAAATTCCGGTACAGTTAGCGGGGCATTCCTGCAACCACACCAAGTTTATTTTTGTTTGTGTACACATCATCATTTTATTCGGTACAACCAGAATTTTCACTCAAAGAACTACTCCACCCCCTCACTCACGATACTCCTCCCTTAGGTGGTGTGGCCAATCATAGCCCTCCATCCTAAGGCTTCATTTCCTCTGAGAGTTTAGGACGCTGGCCATAAGACCATCCTACTCACTCACCATGTCTTCTCTACCCTCATCACCGGCCTTGCCGCACCTTCCCCACTCTCCCTCTCCGCTGGGGGGACCCAGAAGCCCTACCAAAAGCCCAAGGGTCAACTCCCCCAGTGTCCTCCCGCCCGGCTCCCCCCAAGGGGTATCCCTCAACTCGACCCTCCCCATGTTTGCCACCATCAGGCATCAAAGAGGCTGCCCCAACGCCTTAATCAAGGTGGGAAACAGAATCGTGGCCAGGGGAAGTACCTTCCCAGAGGTCAGATGTGAACTAGGATGCACGGACGCATGCTATGTCCTCCTCACCGGAAACACGAAGGCTCCAACCATAGCGGCGCCCCAACCGGAACTGCCAGGTTTCAGGACTATGCTCCAGAAAATCTTCGGCAATGAGGCGGTAGACGCAGCCGACACCGACGCCCTGGCCTTCTTGGCAGCGGCAGCATCCTCCTACCACCCATCACAAGAAAGCCCTATACCAGTATCCCAGATACCACAGGTCCCGGCCTCCTCCCCACCAACGGACAAGATCAATGAACCCATGGACCAGTCCCAAGACATCAGAATAACCGAGACACAGGTTACGCAAGATGTAGCAATGTCCCTAGGAAATGGGAAAAACACAGACCAAACAGGGCTGGGGGACAGCCAGCACGCCCACAGCCCAAGCGAAGTACCGGAGAGCTCAGGCCCCAAGAGTGCACCAAGGCAGGTACGCTTTTCCTCCCCCCTAGTCACGACAAAGGAAGTCCCGGGAACCCTAACCGGCAACATGACAAACGACCCGAGCTCCTCGCAAACCAAAGACCACCCCACCATCGCCGGCCCCTCCTCCTCCTCCTCCCTGTATGAATCGACGGAAGTCGAACTCATACCAGAAGAAAAGGAGGAATTGGAACGCCCCGTCACCGTCGGCATCATGGTTGGCTTCATTCATCAGTTGGGAAAGAAATTCCAGGAACAAATGCAAGCCATGGAGGCACGGCTAACCGGGAAAATAAGGCTAAGGACCAGACAGACTAACGTCGGAACCCCCACTCCCACTCCCACCACCAACCCCTCCCCATTCGCTGCCCCCAGACAGCCCAAAGGCCCAGCCCCAGCGCGGGACTCAGACCGGGCTGAAGAGATGATCGACGAAAATGAGTCAACCCAATCTCCTCATATCCTTAATCCTGCTCCAACATGATACCAAGGTCTTGAAGAACTCGAACAAGCAGCAGCCTACGTAGATGCAATATCCTATTTACACCCCCCACAGTCAGCCCTGCCATCCTCTCCTCCCATAATCGATTCACGACCACTATATGGTGGACCCTTACGAGTATACAACAATGAAACCATTGTCTCGGTCATAC
>NW_003299106.1:345815-371230 GCF_000151645.1 Tuber melanosporum
CCAAGGGAGACGCACCAATACCGGCACCGCCGGCCGAAGCAAGCGCTAGAGCAGAAACAGCAGCCCCACAGAAAACGGCACTTAGGCAGACGTGGGCCGCCATTACGTCCTCCGGAATTGATGTCGACGGCTTCTGGCTAGTCCCAGCAAAAAAGAGGAGACAAGAACCGGCGCCAGGAATCCGAGCAACAGCACCCTCGGCACCTTCAACCCCACACGCCAGGCAAAGAAGGCTCCTTATTCGGTCGGTAGAAAGGGGCCGCAGAATAGGAGCAGCGGGGCTGTCACCAGCCAGAATCAGAGACGCGGTCAACTCAGCGTCCAGGGTTAAATTCGCATACGCAGAATTCAACCGAAACGACGACCTGATGCTTACCACCATGGGAGACCTGCCGGCCGAACCGGCCCTCAACGATGAATCGGCAATCACCAAGGCCCTGAACGAGATTGACATTTTCGGCTTCAACATCACCACAGACACGCCATCCATCAACATCGTCATCAATAGCATACCGCTAGGTGACGAAGACTGGACACCTGAAGAATGGGACGCGGACTCCGACAGATGGGAGGACCTGACAAAGGAAATCTCCGAATACAACCCGCAGGTCAGGCGGCTAGACAGGCCTAAATGGCTTAGGTCCGCGACAGCGCTCAAGGCTGAAGGGAAAGTCAAGTCCTCGGCAATCGTGGCAGTAGAGGCAAACGACTGGATCATGGCGGAAGCCAGAAAACCCCTCCCAAGCATGGCCATCTTTGGCATGAGATCCACCTTCCGGAAATATGTGAAGAAAGACTCGTCGACCTGCTGTGCGAGGTGCCTACAATTCGGGCACCACGCCGTCCACTGCAGGATGGAAGCAATATGCAAATATTGCCGAGGAAGACACCACACTAAGGACCACCTCTGCGCACAGACGTACTGCACGGCAGGAAAAGGGAAGATGTGTTCCCACACCCTGAGAAGATGTGTTAACTGTGAGGAAACCTCTCATTTCGCCGGAGATAACCATTGCCCAACTAGGACTAGAGCAAAGTCCCCGGCACAACCCCCTACGGCTGCCGACAAAGGAAAAGCACCAGCAGCGCTGGCCCCTTCCCCAACGCCTAAATAAATATGGCGACAACAGATATAATTTATCACAACGTCGGCGGGTCCATGAATGTTGTCACCGAGTTACTGAAACTCTCAAAAAAACGGAAACCGAAAATAATAGCGATCGCAGAATGCCCTCTTGAGAATCAGCATTGGATACATCTGGAAGGATTTACATGCTACGCAAGCACAAAGGCGACGAAATACGGCTGTGCCGTATATATTTTAGATAAATACGTGCATATGTTTGTGGTCGAACGAATAACGACACAAATCATCACACTGTGGACCGGAGGCACCGAAATTACCTTTGGCTACCAGAGGCCCTCGGCAAAAGATTTCGACATAACAAACCGGTGGCACACGCACGGGGGAAACAACATCCTAATAGGGGACATGAACGCGCACCACCCAGCGTGGTCACAGGGATGCCAGAACACGGCCGGGTTAAAGCTGGCCAGATGGATGGATGACAGGGATATGACAGTGAAAAACCCCCACATAATCACCCACCCACCCAATGCGACCAACCCAAACGGAACAACCCTGGACCTTGTGGCCACCAACGAAGGACAAAAAATCGAAGTACGGGTACTGGACCTAGCAACAGCAAGCCATAGGGCACTGGCAATAAAAACCAGTTTCACATGGAGGGACGACGGGGAAAAGCCACTAAGGCATGACAAGGCGGACTGGGAAGCCATTAGAGCCGAGATCAACCTCATGGACGACCACCAGGACCACCCAGCCGAAGTGCAAAAGGAACTCACGCGTATAGTCAGAAGGCACACCCCCCAAAAAAAGCCAGGATGCAAGGCCATCTTGAACAAGTCCCTGCAGCAAGAACAGAAAGAGGTCCTCAGGCTCGCGCATAAATACCCCCGACACCCGGAACTAAGGGAAAGAAAGAAGAACCTGCGGAAAGCCATAATGGAAGCCAAGCTCGAAGCTAACGGGAAAGCCCTTCAGGAAGAAACAGATCCCGAATGCTTCAGGACGGTCTGGCCAAGAACCACCAAACACCCCATACCGGCTTTGTCTAAAGAAAATGGCGAAGTGGTAGCAGAACACGGGGACATCGCACAAGAAATCCACACGGCCCTATATGGAGGAGAGAGGAGACGGGCCAAGGAGCAAATAAACACCGAACCTGAGCCACTACAAATAGAGACCCTAGACACCGCCATCAAACAATCACCGAACGGAGCGGCAAGTGGGCCAGACAACATCACCACCAGGCTCGTTAAGTGCTTTAGGAAAATGCGGGAGCCCCTATTCCTAAGAATGATGAATCGGGCATGGAGCGAGGGAATCCCAGAAAGCTGGAAGGTCAGTACCACCATACTGATACCCAAGCTAAACAAGTCATCATACAAAGTGGCGAAAAGTTGGAGGCCGATACAACTACAGTCCATACTGGCAAAAACCCTAGAAAGAGCGGCGGTCATACGGATAGCAAGGCTCGAAATCCTGGAAGACAATATGTTCGGAGGGAGAAAGAGATACAGTACGACAGATGCAATACAAGCGCTAAACGACGTAATGGACACAAGCGGGAAAGCAGGCAAATGCATCACCACCCTCGACGTCCAAGGGGGATTCGACCACCTACAGATGGGTAAGGTATGCGACAGGCTCAGAAAGCACTCGGGTCACCTGGCAGAATGGGTCCGGCACTGGGCCACTGACAGGACGACCAGCTACCGGTTCAATGGCAGAACGTCCAGAGGGTACGCTACCGACAAGGGCAAACCAGAGGGCTCTCCCCTTTCACCGATACTTTTCCTTATCAGCATGCTAGAGACAGCGAAAGTATGGGCAATGCCATCCCAAAAAGCGGAAACCAAGGTCCTAATGTACGTGGATGACATCCTGGTAGCGACAACATATCAGGATGCGAAAGAAGGTAAAAGGGTGCACCAGGAAACCATTAGGGGACTTGAGACAACCACGGCCGGGGACGGGTACGAATTCGCACCCAGTAAAGCCGAAACAATCTTCGTACAGACACCACCGCAGAGCAAGTTCGAAGTCTGCCTACGGGGCCAAGAAATACCCGCTCAAGGACACCTGAGGTGGCTAGGATACTTCCTAACAGACAAATGGAAATGGGACCACCACATCAGATACTGGATCAACAAAGCCACCAGCTCCGGACACCGCATAAGGGCAGTAACGTCCAGATACAGCAAGGGGGGACTGAATGCGGGGACGACGCTGCGGCTAATCAAGGGCCTGATAATCCCACAGCTGACATACGGAATAGAGACATGGGGAAACAAAGGCCTGTTAAGAGAAACGCAGGTGGCGCTCAACAAGATAGTCCGGACCGCCTTCGGACTGGAAAAGAAAACGCCGGTCCTGGCCTTCCTTACCGAACTCGGGATCCCACCACTGGACCTGATGATGCAGTTCAGACAAAACTTGCTGGCGCTACGGGCCGCCACCAAAGACCGCCACAGCTCTTGGACAAAGAGGTGGATGACCAGGCACGGGGCAGGGGACATTATCACCACCACCGGCAACTACCAACTAGGCAAAGACGCGCTTAGAAACAGGATTGCCAACAAAACTGGACAGAAAGAGTCACCAACGAAGGGACCAGATACCAAGGAAAACCCGGGAAATCGTACAAACACTTACACTCCCTAACCAGGCAAAGCTTTAAGAGGCTACTAGGGTTAAGGGCGACGGCGGGTTGGCCATACCAGGAAATAACCGGGGTCAGGAGGCGGTGCCCATGCGATCGGGACATAATAGCCTTTGACCACCTAGCAAATAGATGTGGGGTGACAGCCACCACGGCAATCGGACTCTACGACAACAAAAGGCAAGGACAGTTGATCCAATGGATGGACGGCTGGCCACAGGAACTTAAAGGAAAACCAGAAATGACTGGGAATGAGGATGGCACCCAACAACCAGACGCCGCCCAGGTTATCGGAGCCAACATCAACCTACCCACAAGCCAACCGACACAAAAACCGGTAAAGCCCAGACCACGACGGCCTTGCAAGGTGTGCGGGGAAATGGTGCTAAGGGACGCGCAGCATGAGTCGGCCCATACCAGAATACACGACCCGGCAAGAAAGGGCCGATAGGCTGCAATGGTGGAAGGCACGGAGGAGGCGCCCAGTGGACCAGGGGAGTAATGCTGGTCAGTTTGTCATCGCATAATGTACACGACCACGGGGCGTGGGGAGCAGGCGTGGGTTTCCTTTGTTTGCTTGGATTTCTTTTGTTCACGACTACGGGGCATAGGGGGCAGGCGTAGGTGTCTTTTGTTAGCTTGGATTTCTTTTGTTCACGACCATGGGGCCAAAGGGGCAGGAATGGGTTTTCTTTGTTGATGGATTTTATTTTGTTTACGACCATGGGGCCGGGGGGCAGGAATGGGTTTTCTTTGTTGGAGGATTTTATTTTTGTCTACGACCACGGGGCCGGGGGGCAGGAGTGGGTTTCTTTAGTGATGGAACAAAGTTGTTTGAGGGAAAGGAGAAGGGGGGAGCGGGAGTTTCTTTTGTATGGCCTACAGGGGAGTGTAGCGAAGGGTTTCGTTAAGGGGGGCCCAGGGCTGGGGGCAGTATCCCATGCCGTACTCCGATTACTTTAGTTAGTAGGTGAGATAGGGGAAGAATAAAAGGTTTACACACACACACACACACACACACCGAGCGAGAAAAATTTCGGAAATTCCGGTACAGTTAGCGGGGCATTCCTGCAACCACACCAAGTTTATTTTTGTTTGTGTACACATCATCCTTTTATCCAGTACAACCAGAATTTTCACTCAAAGAACTACTCCACCCCCTCACTCACGATACTCCTCCCTTAGGTGGTGTGGCCAATTACAGCCCTCCATTCTAAGGCTTCATTTCCTCTGAGAGTTTAGGACGCTGGCCATAAGACCATCCTACTCACTCACCATGTCCTCCCAACCCTCGTCCCCGGCTCTGCCGCATCTTCCCCACTCTCCCTCTCTCCTAGGAGGACCTAGAAGCCCTATTAAGAGCCCAAGGGTCAACTCCCCCAGCCTCCTCCCGCCCGGCTCCCCTCAGGGAGTGTCCCTCAACTCAACCCTCCCCATGTTTGCCACCATTAGGCATCAGAGAGGTTGCCCCAACGCCTTAATCAACGTAGGAAACAGAATTGTGGCCAGGGGAAGGACCATCCCCGAGGTCAGACAGGAACTAGGTTGCACGAATGCATGCTATGTCCTCCTCACGGGAAACACAAAGCCCCGACCATAGCAGCACCCCAACCGGAGCTCCCGGGTTTTAGAACCACACTCCAGAAAATCTTCGGCAACGAAGTGGTAGATGCAGCCGATACCGACGCCCTAGCTTTCTTAGTGGCAGCAGCTTCCTCATACCACCCATCACAAGAAAGCCCTGTACCAGTATCACAGATACCGCAGGTCCCCGCCTCCTCCCCGCCGCTGGACGAATTGAATGAACCCATAGACCAGTCTCAAGACATCGGGGTAACCGAGATGCAAGTTACACAAGATGTGGCAATGTCCTTGGGAAACGGGAAAAACACAGACCAAACCGGATTGGGAGACAGCCAACACGCCCACGAGCCAAGCGAAGTGCCGGAGAGCTCAGGACCCCAGAATGCGCCAAGGCAGCTGCGTTTTTCTTCCCCCCTAGCCACAACAAGAGAAATCCTGTGAACCCCAACCGGCAATATAACAAACAACCCGAGCTCCTCGCAAGCCAAAGACTGCCCCGCCACCCCCCCCTCCTCCTCCCTGTATGAATCGACGGAAGTCGAGCTCACACCAGAAGAAAAGAAGGAACTAGAACGCCCCGTCACCGTCGGCATCATGGTTGGTTTCATTCATCAGCTGGAAAAAAAGTTCCAGGAGCAGATGCAAGCCATGGAGGCAGGGCTCACCGGGGAAATAAGACTAAGGACCAGGCAGCCTAGCGCTGGAACCCCAGCTTCCTCTCCCACCCCCAACCCCTCCCCATTCGCGCCCCCAAAACAACCAAAACCCCCACCCCCGCCCCCCAACCAAAAACCCCCCCCCCCCCCCCAAACAAATTTTAAGAAAGGCCAAGGGAGACGCACCAGCACCGGCACCAACGGCCGAAGCGAGTACCAGGACAGAAGCAGCCACCCCACAGAAAGACGCACTCAAGCAAACGTGCGCCGCCATTACGTCCTCCGGAATCGACGGCTTCCGGCTTCCGGCTAGTTCCAACAAAGAAGAGGAGACAAGAGCCAGCGCCAGGAATCCGAGAAACAGCACCCTCAGCACCTTCAACACCACATGCCAGACAAAGAAGACTCCTTATTCGGTCGGTAGAAAGGGGCCGCAGAATAGGGGCAGCGGGACTGTCACCAGCCAAAATCAGAGACGCGGTCAACACGGCTTCCAGGGTTATGTTCGCATACGTAGAATTCAACCGAAACGACGACCTGGTGCTTACCACCATGGGAGACCTGCCGGCCGAGCCAGCCCTCAACGATGAATCGGCAATCACCAAGGCCCTGAATGAGATCGACGTCTTTGACTTCAACATCAACACAGACACGCCGTCCATCAACATCGTTGTCAATAGCATACCACTAGGTGACGAAGACTGGACACCTGAAGAAATGGACGCGGACTCCGACAGACGGGAAGACCTGGCAAAGGAAATCTCAGAATACAACCCGCAGGTCCGGTTGCTAGACAGACCTAAATGGCTCAGGTCCCCGACAGCCCTCAAGGCTGAGGGAAAAGTCAAATCCTCGGCAATCGTCGCGGTAGAAGCAAACGACTGGATCATGGCCGAAACCAGAAAACCCCTCCCAAGCATGGCCATCTTTGGCATGAGATGCACCTTCCGGAAATACGTAAAGAAGGACTCGTCAACCCGCTGCGCGAGATGCCTGCAGTTCGGGCACCATGCCGTCCATTGCAGGATGGAAGCAATATGCAAATACTGCGGGGGAAGACACCACACTAAGGACCACCTCTGCGCACAGACGTACTGCACGGCAGGAAAGGGAAAGATGTGCTCCCACACCCTAAGAAGATGTGTTAATTGTGAGGAAACCTCTCCTTTCGCAGGAGATAACAATTGCCCAACTAGAACTAGGGCAAAGTCCCAGGCACAACAACCCCCCACGGCCAGCGACAAAGGAAAAGCACCAGCAGCGCTGGCCCCCCCCCCCAAAACCTAAATAAATATGGCGACAACAGATATAATATATCACAACGTTGGCGGGTCCATGAACGTTGTTACCGAGTTACTGAAACTCTCAAAAAAACGGAAACCGAAAATAATAGCGATTGCAGAATGCTCTCTTGAGAATCAGGACTGGATACATCTGGAAGGATTTACATGCTACGCAAGCACAAAGGCGGCGAAATACGGCTGTGCCGTATATATTTTAGATAAATACGTACACATGTTTGTGGTTGAAAGGATAACGACACAATACATCACACTGTGGACCGGAGGCACAGAAATCACCTTCGGATGCCAGAGACCTTCGGCGAAGGACTTCGACACAGCAGACCAGTGGCACACGGACGGGGAAAACAACATCCTAATAGGGGACATGAACGCGCACCACCCCGCTTGGTCACAGGGGCACCAGAACACGGCCGGATTAAAGCTAGCCAGATGGATGGACGACAGGGACATGACAGTAAGAAACCCCCACGTAATCACCCACCCGCCCCAAGCGACCAACCCAAACGGAACAACCCTGGACCTTGTGGCCACCGACAGAGGGCAAAGGATCGAAGTACAGGCACTGGACCTAGCAACAGCAAGCCATAGGGCACTTGTAATAAAAACCAGTTTCACATGGAAGGACGACGGTGAAAAGCCGCTAAGGCACGACAAAGCGGACTGGGAGGCCATTAAGGCCGAGATCAGCCTCATGGACGACCATAAGGACCACCCAGCCGAAGTATAAAAGGAACTCACGCGCATTGCCAGAAGGCACACCCCCATAAAAAAGCCAGGATGCAAGGCCTTCTGGAACAAGTCCCTGCAACAAGAACGAAAGGAGGTCCTCAGGCTCGCGCATAAATACCCCCGACACCCTGAATTAAAGGAGAAAAAGAAGAACCTGCGGAAAGCCATAATGGAAGCCAAACTCGAAGCTAACGGGAAAGCCCTTCAGGAAGAAACAGATCCCGAATGCTTCAGGACGGTCCGGCCAAGGACCACCAAACACCCCATACCGGCACTGTCAAAGGAAAACGGCGAAGTAGTAGCGGAACACGGGGACATCGCTCAAGAAATCCACACGGCCCTATACGGAAGAGAGAGGAGACGGGCCAGGGAACAAATAAACAACGAACCTGAGCCACTACAAATAGAGACCCTAGACGCCGCCATTAAACAATCACCGAACGGAGCGGCAAGTGGACCAGACAACATCACCACCAGGCTCGAGAAATGCTTTAGGAAAATGAGGGAACCCCTATTTGTAAGAATGATGAACCGGGCATGGAGAGAAGGAATCCCTGAAAGCTGGAAGGTCAGTACCACCATACTGATACCCAAGCTAAACAAACCGTCATACACAGTGGCAAAAAGCTGGAGACCGATACAACTACAATCCATACTGGCAAAAACCCTAGAAAGAGCAACGGTCATACGGATAGCAAGACTCGAAATCCTGGAAGACAACATGTTCGGAGGGAAAAAGAGATATGGTACGACAGATGCCATACAAGCCCTAAATCTCATAATAGACACAACCGGAAATGCCGGCAAATGCATCACCACCCTCGACGTCCAAGCGGGTTTCGACCACCTACAGATGGGTAAGGTATGCAACAGGCTCGGAAAGCACTCAGGTCACCTGGCACAATGGGTCCGACACGGGGCCGCCGGCAGGACAACCAGCTACCGATTCAACGGCAGAACGTCCAGAGGATATGCTACCGACAAGGGCACGCCACAGGGCTCTCCTCTATCACCAATACTTTTTCTTATCAGCATGCTGGAGACAGCAAAAGCACAGACAACGCCATCCCAAAAAGCAGAAACCAAGGTCCTAATGTACGTGGATGACATCTTGGTAGCAACAACATACCGGGACTTAGAAGAGGGAAAAAGGATGCACCATGAAACCATTAGGAAGCTTGAGGCAACCGCAGCCGAAGACGGGTACGAGTTCGCACCCAGTAAGGCCGAAATAATCTTCATACAAACACCAGCGCAGAACAAATTCGAAGTCCGCCTACGGGGCCAAGAGATACCCGGTCAAGGCCACCTAAGGTGGCTCGGATACTTTCTAACAGACAAATGGAAATGGGACCATCACGTCAGGCACTGGATCAACAAAGCCACCAGTTCCGGACACCGCATAAGGGCAGTAACGTCCAGGTACAGCAAAGGGGGACTAAATGCGGGGACGACACTGCGACTAATCAATGGCCTGATAATCCCACAGCTGACATACGGGATAGAGACATGGGGAAACAAAGGCCTGTTAAGAGAAGCGCAGGCGGCCCTTTAACAAGATAGTCCGAACAGCCTTCGGGCTGGAAAAGAAAACACCAGTCCTGGCCTTCCTTACCGAACTCGGGATCCTACCACTGGACCTCATGATGCAGTTCAGACAAAACTTGCTGGCATTGCGAGCCACCACCAAGGACCACCACAACACTTGGACAAGGAGATGGATGGCCAGGGACGGGGCAGAAGACATTATCACCACCACCGGCAATTACCAGCTAGGCAAAGACGCACTTAAAGACCGGCTGCAACAAGACTGGGCAGAAAGGGTCACCAATGAAGGGACCAGATACCAAGGAAGGCCCGGTAAATCGCACAAACACCTGCACTCCCTAACCATGCAAAACTTTAAAAGGCTGCTAGGATTAAGGGCAACGGCGGGTTGGCCATACCAGGAGATAACCGGCGCCAGGAGGCGATGACCATGCGACCAGGACATAATAACCTTTGACCACCTAGCAAACAGATGCGGGGTAACAACCGTCACGACGATCGGGCTTTACGACAACAAGAGGCAAGGGGAACTCCTTCAATGGATGGACAGCTGGCCACACGAACTTAGGGGAAAACCAGAAATGACCGGAAACGAGGACGGCACCCAACAACCAGACGCCGCCCAGGTAATTGGAGCCAACATTAACCTACCCACAAGCCAACCAACACAGGCACCAGTGAAACCCAGGCCACGACGGCCTTGCAAGATATGCGGGGAAATGGTACTAAGAGACGTGCAGCATGAGTCGGCACATGCCAGAATACACGACACGGCAAGAAAGGGCCGTTAGGTTATGACGGCGGAAGACACGGAGGAGGTGCCCAGTGGACCAGGGGAGTAATGCTGGTCGGATTGTTATTTCATAATGTACACGACCACGGGGCACAGGGGGCAGGCGTGGGTTTCTTTTGTTTGCTTGGAATTCTTTTTTTGTTCATGACTACGGGGTACAGGGGGCAGGCGTAGGTTTCTTTTGTTAGCTTGGATTTCTTTTGTTCACGACCATGGGGCCAAAGGGGCAGGAATGGGTTTCCTTTGTTGTTGGATTTTATTTTGTCTGCGACCATGGGGCCGGGGAGCAGGAATGGGTTTCTTTTGTGACAGATCAAACTTGTTTGAGGGAAAGGGGAAGAAGGGAGTGGGAGTTTCTTTTGTATGGCCTACAGTGGGGTGTAGCGAAGGATTTCGTTAAGGGGGGCCCAGGGCTGGGGGCAGTATCCCATGCCGTACTCCGATTACTTTAGTTAGTAGGTGAGATAGTGGAAGAATAAAAGCTTTACACACACACACACAGTCTCCTTCTTTTCAACTCTGAGGGTTAGGTGTATCAGTGCGGTGTTCAGGGAGCTCACCCAATCAAACGCCCTTGGAGAGCTTCTCACAATGGCTTCAAGTCTTTAACTTCCCCACCTTCGGAAGGTTCACATTTTTGTGCTCCGTTGGCTCGCTTTCCTTTGTTTGCCTATTGATACGGCACCGAGTGGACCTTGCGGTTCTTGTTTTTTCCTTTTGTTCTTTTTGCTCTTGCTTGTCGGTTGGGCGTCCTTGGTTTCCGGCCAGGATACAGTTGGTCGTATAGGGAGGCCGTCCTCCCGCCCTCTTCGCAGCGACCATTCGGACACTCATGCGATTCCGGTTCCACCTTGGTCCCCCTTCTCTCTTGCTTGGGCCCTTGGGCCTCGAGCCTCACACTGTCTTTTCCCAGCTTCGAGCTGGTCCCCGCGTGAACTCGGTGTTCATGACGCCCTGTGGGGGGGATGGCTTTGACCCGGAGAAATCGACCTTCGTCACCCCCTCTTTTGGGTATGGCTCGACTGGTGTGGCCCGCCCCCCCTCTTCGGGTGGCGCGGCCAAGTGCTTGGCGGTGACGGCTCGGCAATCTAAATTTCCTCATCTGGCCCAGACGACTATGACGACGACTGACCAGTCCCGAACTCCGCCGGCCGTTCGGTTTTGTTGTCGACATTGCGGTATCACCCTTGCTATAATGGCTTGGGGGTACAGTCGCTTAATGGGGAGCTCCCCGGGGAACCGCCTTCGGGTGGCGCCTGCGACAGGGGGCCGTGGACGCTTGGCTAAGGTTGCTAGTGGTAGGGTTGGGTGTCGGTGCGGGCACCGCGTTGTTGTTTCCTTTGTTGTACGTTGATATTATGATTGTTTTTGTGGTAGGTGGCCTGCGAGGGGGATTTCTTTAAGGAGGGCCCAGGGCTGGGGGCTGTATCTCATGCCGTACTCCGATTACTTTAGTTAGTAGGTGAGATAGTGGAAGAATAAAAGGTTTACACACACACACACGGAGCGAGAAAAATTTCGGAAATTCCGGTACAGTTAGCGGGGCATTCCTGCAACCACACCAAGTTTATTTCTGTTTGTGTACACATCATCTTTTTATCCGGTACAACCAGAATTTTCACTCAAAGAACTACTCCACCCCCTCACTCACGATACCCCTCCCCTAGGTGGTGTGGCCAATCACAGCCCTCCATTCTAAGGCTTCATTTCCTTTGAGACTTTAGGACGCCGGCTAAATGACCATCCTACTCACTCACCATGACCTCCCAACCCTCATCTCCGGCCCTGCCACATCTCCCCCACTCTCCTTCTCCCTTAGGGGAACCCAGAAGCCCAACCAAGAGCCCAAGGATCAATTCCCCCAGCCTCCTCCCGCCTGGCTCCCCTCAGTGAGTTTCCCTCAACTCGACCCTCCCCATGTTTGCCACCATCAGGCACCAAAGAGGCTGTCCCAACGCCTTGATCAACGTGGGAAACAGAATTGTGGCCAGGGGAAGTACCTTCCCCGAGGTCAGACAGGAACTAGGATGCACGAATGCATGCTATGTCCTCCTCACGGGAAACACGAAAGCCCCGACCATAGCGGCACCCCAACCTGAGCTCCCAGGATTCAGAACCACACTCCTGAAAATCTTCGGCAATGAAGCGGTAGATGCAGCCGACACCGACGCCTTAGCATTCTTGGCAGCAGCAGCTTCCTCCTACCACCCGGCACAAGAAAGCCCTGTACCAGTATCCCAGATACCGCAGGTACCGGCCTCCTCCCCGCCACTGGGCGAAATAAATGAACCCATGGACCAGACTCAAGACATCGGAATAACCGAGACGCAAGCCACATAAGATGTAGCAATGTCCCTGGGAAACGGGAAAAATACAGACCAAACCGGTTTGGGAGACAGCCAACACGCCCACGAACCAAGTGAAGTGCTGGAGAGCTCGGCACCCCAGAATACGCCAAGGCAGGTACGATTCTCTTCCCCCCTGACCACGACAAGAGAAATCCCGAGGACCCTAACTGGCAATATGACAAATGACCCGAGCTCCTCGAGTACCCAAAACCGCCACACCACCACCACCACCCCCTCCTCCTCCCTATATGAATCGACAGAAGTCGAGCTCACACCAAAAGAAAAAGAGGAACTAGAACGCCCCGTCACTGTTGGCATTATGGTTGGCTTCATCCATCAACTGGAGAAGAAATTCCAGGAGCAGATGCAAGCAATGGAGGAACGGCTTACCGGGGAAATAAGGCTAAGGGCTAGACAGTCCAACACCAACACCCCTACCCCTACCCCATCCGCTGCCCCCAGACAGCCCAGAACCCAAAACCCTGCCTCCAACCAAAACCCCCCCCCCCCCCCCCCCCATACCGGCATGGAGCCCCCCCCCCCCACCCGCAACACGGCACGGCAGCCCCCCCCCTCCAAACAAATTCTAAGAAAACCCAAGGAAGACACGCCGGTACCGGCACCGCAGGCCGGGGCAAGAACCAAGACAGACGAAACCGCCCCACAGAAAGCAGCACTCAAACAGACATGGGCCGCCATTACGTCCTCCGGAATCGATGTGGACGGCTTCTGGCTAGTCCCAACAAAGAAAAGGAGACAAGAGCCAGCCCCAGGCATCCGAGAGACAGCGCCCTCGACACCCTCAACCCCGCATGCCAGGCAAAGGAGGCTCCTTATTCGGTCAGTGGAAAGGGGCCGCAGGATAGGAGCAGCAGGGCTGTCACCAGCAAGAATCAGAGACGCGGTCAATTCAGCATCAAGGGTTAAATTTGCATACGCAGAATTCAACCGAAACGATGACCTGGTGCTTACCACCATGGGAGACCTACCGGCCGAACCGGCCCTCAACGATGTATCGGCAATCACCAAGGCCCTGAACATGATCGACGTTTTCAGTTTCAACATCGCCACAGACACGCCGTCCATCAACATCGTCATCAATAGCATACCATTGGGTGACGAAGACTGGACACCAGAAGAATGGGACATGGACTCGGATAGATGGGAGGACCTGGCAAGGGAAATCTCTGAATACAACCCACAGGTCCGACTGCTAGACAGACCTAAATGGCTCAGATGCCCAACAGCGCTCAAGGCTGAAGGAAAAGTCAAGTCCTCAGCAATCGTGGCGGTAGAGGCAAACGACTGGATTATGGCGGAAACAAGAAAACCCCTCCCGAGCATGGCCATCTTCGGCATGAGATGTACCTTCCGAAAATATGTAAAGAAAGACTCGTCAACCTGCTGCGCGAGGTGCCTACAGTTCGGACACCATGCCGTCTACTGCAGGATGAAAGCCACATCCAAATACTGCGGGGGGAGACACCACACCAAGGACCACCTCTGCAAACAGACATACTGCACGGCAGGAAAAGGAAAGATGTGTTCCCACACCCTGAAAAGATGTGTTAACAGCGAAGAAACCTCTCATTTCGCTGGAGATAACCAATGCCCAACCAGGGCTAGGGCGAAGTCCCCGGCGCAACCCCCTACAGCCGCCGACAAAGGAAAAGCACGAGCAGTGCTAGCCCCCCCCCCGACGCCTAAATAAATATGGCGACAACAGACATAATATATCACAACCTCCGCGGGTCCATGAACAATGTCATCGAGTTTCTGAAACTCTCAAAAAAACGGAAACCGAAAATAATAGCGATTGCAGAATGCCCTCTTGAGAATCAGGATTGGATGCACTTGGAAGGATTTACATGCTACGCTAGCACAAAGGCGACGAAATACGGCTGCGCCGTATATATTTTAGATAAATACGTACACATGTTTGTAGTTGAACGAATAACGACACAATACATCACACTGTGGACCGGAGGCACAGAAATTACCTTTGGCTACCAGAGGCCCTCGGCGAAGGACTTCGACACAACAAACCAGTGGCACACGCATGGGGGAAATAACATCCTAATAGGAGACATGAACGCGCACCACCCCGCTTGGTCACAGGGGTGCCAGAACACGGCCGGATTAAAGCTGACCAGATGGATGGATGACAGGGATATGGCAGTGAGAAACCCCCATATAATCACCCACCCGCCCAACGCAACCAACCCAAATGGAACAACCCTGGACCTTGTGGCCACCGACAAAGGGCAAAAAATCGAAGTACGGGCACTGGACCTAGCAACAGCAAGCCATAGGGCACTGGTAATAAAAACCAGTTTCACATGGAGGGACGACGGGGAAAAGCCGCTAAGGCACGACAAAGCGGATTAGGAGGCCATTAGAGTCGAGATCAGCCTCATGGACGACCACAAGGACCACCCAGCCGAAGTACAAAAGGAACTCACGCGTATAGTCAGAAGCCACACCCCCCTAAAGAAGCCAGGATGCAAGGCTTTCTGGAACAAGTCCCTGCAGCAAGAACGAAAGGAGGTCCTCAGGTTCGCGCATAAATACCCCCGACACCCGGAACCAAAGGGAAAAAAGAAGAACCTGCGGAAAGCCATAATGGAAGCCAAACTAGAAGCTAACGGGAAAGCCGTTCAGGAAGAAACAGATCCAGAATGCTTCAAGACGGTCCAGCCAAGGACCACCAAGCACCCCATACCGGCTTTGTCCGAGGAAAACGGCGAAGTGGTAGCGGAACACGGGGACATCGCCCAAGAAATCCACACGGCCCTGTACAGAGGAGAGAGGAGACGGACCAGGGAGCAAATAAACAATGAATCTGAGCCACTACAAATAGAGACCCTAGGCGCCACCATCAAACAATCACTGAACGGAGCAGCAAGTGGACCAGACAACATCACCACCAGGCTCATGAAATGCTTTAGGAAAATACGGGAGCCCCTATTCCTAAGGATGATGAATCGGGCATGGAGAGAAGGAATCCCAGAAAGCTGGAAGGTCAGTACCACCATACTGATACCCAAGCTAAACAAACTGTCATATACAGTGGCAAAAGGTTGGAGGCCGATACAACTACAATCCATACTGGCAAAAACCCTAGAAAGAGCGGCAGTCATACGGATAGCAAGACTCGAAATCCTGGAAGACAATATGTTCGGAGGGAGAAAGACATGTGGTACGACAGATGCCATACAAGCCCTAAACGACGTAATGGACACAACCGGAAAAGCCGGCAAATGCATCACCACCCTCGACGTCCAAGGGGGATTCGACCACCTACAGATGGGTAAGGTATGCGACAGGCTCGGAAAGCACTCAGGTCACCTGGCACAATGGGTCCGACACTGGGCCACTGACAGGACGACCAACTACCGGTTCAATGGCAGAACGTCCCGGGGATATACTACTGACAAGGGCACGCCACAGGGCTCTCCCCTATCGCCAATACTTTTCCTTATCAGCACGCTAGAGACAGCAAAAGTACAGGCAACGCCATCCCAAAAAGCGGAAACCAAGGGCCTGATATACGTGGATGACATCCTGGTGGCAACAACATACCGGGACGCGAAAGAGGGAAAAAGGATGCACCAGGAAACCATTAGGGAACTTGAGGCAACCGAAGCCGGAGACGGGTACGAGTTCACACCCAGTAAAGCCGAAACAATATTCGTACAGACACCACCGCAGAACAAGTTCGAAGTCCGACTACGGGACCAAGAGATACCCCCTCTAGGCCACCTGAGGTGGCTCAGATACTTCCTAACAGACAAATGGAAATGGGACCACCACGTCAGGCATTGGATCAACAAGGCCACCAGCTCCGGACACCGCATAAGGGCACTAACGTCCAGATACAGCAAAGGGGGACTGAATGCGGGGACGACACTGCGACTAATCAAGGGCCTGATAATCCCACCGCTGACATACGGGATAGAGACATGGGGAAACAAAGGCCTGTTGAGAGAGGCGCAGGCGGCCCTCAACAAGATAGTCCGAACAGCCTTCAGACTGGAAAAGAAAACACCGGTCCTGGCCTTCCTTACCGAACTCGGGATCCCACCACTGGACCTCATGATGCAGTTCAGACAAAACTTGCTGGCGCTACGAGCCACCACCAAGGATCACCATAGCACTTGGACAAAGAGGTGGATGACCAGACACGCGGCAGAGGACATTATCACCACCACCGGCAATTACCAACTAGGCAAAGACGCACTTAAAGACCGGCTACAACAAGACTGGGCAGAAAGAGTCACCAACAAAGGGACCAGGTACCAAGGAAGGCCCAGTAAATAGTACGAGCACCTACGCTCCCTAACCAGGCAAGACTTTAAAAGGTTGCTAGGATTAAGGGCAACGGCAGGTTGGCCATACCAGGAAATAACCGGCGCCAGGAGGCGATGCCCATGCGACCGGGACATAATAACCTTTGACCACCTCGTAAATAGATGCGGGGTGACAACCACCACGACAATCGGACTCTACGACAACGAAAGGCAAGGAGAACTCCTTCAATGGATGGACGGCTGGCCACAAGAACTTAGGGGAAAACCAGAAACGACCGGGAATGAGGACGGCACACAACAACCAGATGCCGCCCAAGTAATCGGAGCCAACGTTAACCTACCCACAAGCCAACCAACGCAGAAGCCGGTGAAACCCAGACCACGACGGCCTTGCAAGACATGTGGAGAAATAGTGCTAAGGGACTTACAGCATGAGTCGGCACATGCCAGAATACACGACCCGGCGAGAAAGGGCCGATAGTCTACAATGGCAGAAGACACGGAGGAGGCGCCCGGTGGACCAGGGGAGTAATGCTGGTCAGATTGTCATCTCGTAATGTACACGACTACGGGGCACAGGTGGCAGGCGTGGGTTTCTTTTGTTTGGCTTGGATTTCTTTTGTTCACGACTACGGGGCACTAGGGGCTGGCGTAGGTTTCCTTTGTTAGTTTGGATTTCTTTTGTTCACGAACATGGGGCCAAGGGGGCTGGAATGGGTTTTCTTTGTTGATGGATTTTATTTTGTTCACGACCATGGGGCCGAGGGGCAGGAGTGGGTTTCTTTTGTGACGGACCAAAGCTGTTTGAGGGAAAGGAGAAGGAGGGAGTGCGAGTTTCTTTTGTACGGCCTAGAGGGGGTGTTGCGAAAGATTTCGTTTGGGGGGGCCCAGGGCTGGGGGCAGTATCCCATGCCGTACTCCGATTACTTTAGTTAGTAGGTGAGATAGTGGAAGAATAAAAGGTTTACACACACACAAACGGAGCGAGAAAAATTTCGTAAATTCTGGTACAGTTAGCGGGACATTCCTGCAACCACACCAAGTTTATTTTTATTTGTGTACACATCATCTTTCTATCCCGTACAACCAGAATTTTCACTCAAAGAACTACTCCACCCCCTCACTCACGATACTCCTCCCTTAGGTGGTGTGGCCAATCACAGCCCTCCATTATAAGGCTTCATTTCCTCTGAGAGTTTAGGATGCTGGTCATAAGACCATCCTACTCACTCACCATGACCTCCCAACCCTCGTCTCCGGCCCTGCCGCATCTTCCCCACTCTCCCTCTCCCCTGGGGGAAGCCAGAAGCCCTACCAAAAGCCCAAGGGTCAACTCCCCCAGCCTCCTCCCGCCCGGCTCCCCTCAAGGAGTATCCCTCCACTCGACCCTCCCCATGTTTGCCACCATCAGGCACCAAAGAGGCTGTCCCAACGCCTTGATCAACGTGGGAAACAGAATTGTGGCCAGGGGAAGTACCTTCCCCGAGGTCAGACAGGAACTAGGATGCACGAATGCATGCTATGTCCGCCTCACGGGAAACACGAAGGCCCCGACTATAGCAGCGCCCCAACCGGAACTACCGAGTTTCAGGACCACGCTTCAGAACATCTTCGGCAATGAGGCGGTAGACGCAGCCAACACCGACGCCCTGGCCTTCCTGGCAGCAGCAGCTTCCTCCTACCACCCGTCACAAGAAAGCCCTGTGCCAGTATCACAAATACCACTGGTCCCAAACTCCTCACCACCGCTGGACGAAACGAACGAACCCATGGACCAATCCCAGGACATCAGAGTGACCGAAACACAGGTCACGCAAGATGTAGCAATGTCCCTGGGTAACGGGAAAAACACAGACCAAACTGGGCTGGGTGACAACCAACACGCCCACGGACCAAGCGAAGTACCAGAGAGCTCGGGCCCCCAAAATGCATCAAGGCAGGTACGCTTCTCTTCCACCCTAACCACAACAAGGGAAATCCCGGGAACCCTAACCGGCAACATAACGAACAACCCGAACTCTCCCTCCCCCTCCTCCTCCTCGCAAAGCAAAAGCAGCACCGCCGCCCCCTCCTGCCTGTACGAATCGACGGAGGTCGAGCTCACACCAGATGAAAAGGAAGAACCAGAACGCCTCGTCACCGTCGGCATCATTGTGGGTTTCATCCATCAGCTGGAAAAGAAATTCCAGGAACAAATGCAGGCCATGGAGGCACGACTCCCCGGAGAAATAAGGCAAAGGACTAGACAGCCCAAAGCTGGAACCCCCACCCCCACCCCCAACCCCTCCCCATTCACTGCCCCCTGACAGCCCAGAGCCTCAACCCCAGCCACCAACCAGAACAACCCCCCCCCCCGCCCCGCAATACCGTACCACAGCCCCCTCCTAAGCAAATTTTGAGGAAACCCAAGGGGGACGCACTAGTGCTGGCACCGCCGACCGGAACGAGCACCGGCGCCAGAGCAGAAGAAACCGCCCCACAGAAAGTGGCGCTCTGACAGACATGGGCCGCCCTTACGTCCTCCGGAATCAACGTTGACGGCTTCTGGCTAGTTCCAACGAAGAAGTGAAGACAAGAGCCAGCGCCAGGAATCCGAGAAATAGCGCCCTCGGCACCCTCAACGCCGCACGCCAGGCAAAGAAGGCTCCTTATTAGGTCGGTGAAGAAAGGCCGCAGAATAGGAGCAGGAGGGCTGCCACCAGCTAGAATCAGAGACGCCGTCAACTCAGCATCCAGGGTTAAGTTTGCATACGCAGAGTATAACCGAAACGACGACCTGGTACTCACAACCATGGGAGACCTACCGGCCGAGCCAGCCCTAGATGATACATCGGCAATCACCAAAGCCCTTAACGAAATCAATGTCTTCGGCTTCAACATCACCACAGACACACCCTCCATCAACATCGTCATCAACAGCATACCACTAGGTGACGAAGACTGGACACCTGACGAATGGGATGCAGACTCCGACAGGTGGGAAGATCTGATGAAGGAAATCTCCGAATACAACCCACAGGTCCGGCTGCTAGACAGACCTAAGTGGCTCAGGTCCCAGACAGAGCTCAAGGCTGAAGGAAAAGTCAAGTCCTTGGCAATTGTGGTGGTAGAGACAAACGACTGGATCATGGCGGAAACCAGGAAACCCCTCCCAAGCATGGCCATCTTTGGCATGAGATGCACTTTCAGGAAATATGTGAAGAAAGACTCATCAACCTGCTGCGCGAGATGCCTGCAGTTCGGGCACCACGGCGTCCATTGCAGGATGGAGGCCATATGCAAATATTGTGGGGGGAGGCACCACACTAAGGACCACCTATGCGCACAGATGTACTGCACAGCAGGAAAGGGAAAGATGTGCTCCCACACCCTGAGGAGATGCGTTAATTGCGAGGAAACCTCTCATTTTGCCGGGGGTAACAACTGCCCAACCAGAACTAGAGCGAAGTCCCCGGCACAACCCCCTACGGCCGCCGACAAAGGGAAAGCACCAGCAGCGCTGGCCCCCCCCCCAACGCCTAAATAAATATGGCGACAACAGACATAATATATGACAACGTCGGCGGGTCCATGAACGTTGTCACCGAGTTACTGAAACGCTCAAAAAAACGGAAACCGAAAATAATAGCGATTGCAGAATGCCCTGTTGAGAATCAGGATTGGATACATTTGGAAGGGTTTACATGCTACGCTAGCACAAAGGTGATAAAATACGGCTGCGCCGTATATATTTTAGATAAATACGTACACATGTTTGTGGTTGAACGAATAACGACACAATACATCACACTGTGGACCGGAGGAAAAGAAATTACCTTTGGCTACCAGAGGCCCTCGGCGAAGGACTTCGACACAACAAACCAGTAGCACACGCACAGGGGAAATAACATCCTAATAGGGGACATGAACGCACACCACCCCGCTTGATCACAGGGGTGCCAGAACACGGCCGGATTAAAGCTGGCCAGATGGATGGACGACAGGGATATGGCAGTGAGAAACCCCCATATAATCACCCACCCGCCCAACGCAACCAACCCAAATGGAACAACCCTGGACCTTGTGGCCACCGACAAAGGGCAAAAAATAGAAGTACGGGCACTGGACCTAGCAACAGCAAGCCATAGAGCACAGGTAATAAAAACCAGTTTCACATGGAAGGACGACGGGAAAAAGACTGCTAAGGCACGACAAAGCGGATTAGGAGGCCATTAGAGCCAAGATCAGCCTCATGGACGACCACAAGGACCACCCAGCCGAAGTACAAAAGGAACTCACACGTATAGTCAGAAGGTACACCCCCCTAAAGAAGCCAGGATGCAAGGCTTTCTGGAACAAGTCCCTACAGCAAGAACGAAAGGAGGTCCTCAGGCTCGCTCATAAGCACCCCCGACACCCAGAACTAAGAGAAAAAAAGAAGAACCTACGGAAAGCCATAATGGAAGCCAAACTCGAAGCTAACGGGAAAGCCCTTCAGGAAGAAACAGATCCAGAATGCTTCAGGACGGTCCAGCCAAGGACCACAAAACACCCCATACCGGCTTGGTCTAAGGAAAACGGCGAAGTGGTAGCGGAACACGGGGACATCGCCCAAGAAATCCATACAGCCCTGTATGGAGGAGAGAGGAGACGGGCCAGGGAGCAAATAAACAACGAACTTGAGCTGCTACAAATAGAGACCCTAGACGCCGCCATCAAACAATCACCGAACGGAGCAGCAAGTGGACCAGACAACCTCACCACCAGGCTCGTCAAGTGCTTCAGGAAAATACGGGAGCCCCTATTCCTAAGAATGATGAACCGGGCATGGAGAGAAGGAATCCCAGAAAGCTGGAAGGTCAGTACCACCAAACTGATACCCAAGCTAAACAAACCGTCATATACAGTGGCAAAAAGTTGGAGGCCGATACAACTACAATCCATACTGGCAAAAACCCTAGAAAGAGCGGCAGTCATACGGATAGCAAGACTCGAAATCCTGGAAGACAATATGTTCGGAGGGAGAAAGACATGTGGTACGACAGATGCCATACAAGCCCTAAACGACGTAATGGACACAACCGGAAAAGCCGGCAAATGCATCACCACCCTCGACGTCCAAGGGGGATTCAACCACCTACAGATGGGTAAGGTATGCGACAGGCTCGGAAAGCACTCAGGTCACCTGGCACAATGGGTCCGACACTGGGCCACTGACAGGACGACCAACTACCGGTTCAATGGCAGAACGTCCAGGGGATATGCTATTGACAAGGGCACGCCACAGGGCTCTCCTCTATCACCAATACTTTTCCTTATCAGCATGCTAGAGACAGCAAAAGTGCAGGCAACGCCATCCCAAAAAGCGGAAACCAAGGTCCTGATGTACATGGACGACATCCTGGTGGCAACAACATACCGGGACGCGAATGAGGGAAAAAGGATGCACCAGGACACCATTAGGAGACCTGAGGCAACCGCAGCCGGAGACGGGTACGAGTTTGCACCCAGTAAAGCCGAAACAATATTCGTACAGACGCCACCGCAGAACAAGTTCGAAGTCCGCCTACGGGACCAAGAGATACCCGCTCAAGGCCACCTGAGGTGGCTCAGATACTTCCTAACCGACAAATGGAAATGGGACCACCACGTCAGACACTGGATCAACCCGGCTACCAGCTCTGGACACCGCATAAGGGCAGTAACGTCCAGATACAGCAAAGGGGGACTGAATGCGGGGACGACACTGCGACTAATCAAGGGCCTGATAATCCCACAGCTGACATACGGGATAGAGACATGGGAAAACAAAGGCCTGTTAAGAGAAGCGCAGGCGGCCCTCAACAAGATAGTTCGAACCGCCTTCGGACTGGAAAAGAAAACACCGGTCCTGGCCTTCCTTACCGAACTCGGGATCCCACCACTGGACCTCATGATGCAGTTCAGACAAAACTTGCAGGCGCTACGAGCCAACACCAAGGACCGCCACAACACTTGGACAAAGAGGTGGATGATCAGACACGCGGCAAAGGATATTATCACCACCACCGGCAATTACCAATTAGGCAAAGATGCACTTAAAGACCGGCTGCAACAAGACTGGGCAGAAAGAGTCACCAGCGAAGGGACCGGGTACCAAGGAAGGCCCGGTAAATCGCACAAGCACCTACACTCCCTAACCAGGCAAGACTTTAAAAGGCGGCTAGGATTAAGGGCAACGGCGGGTTGGCCATACCAGGAAATAACCGGCGCCAGGAGGTGATACCCGTGCGACCGGGACAAAATAACCTTTGACCATCTAGCAAACAGATGCGGGGTGACAACCACTACGATAATCGGACTCTACGACAACAAAAGGCAAGGAGAGCGCCTTCAATGGATGGACAGCTGGCCACAAGAACTTAGGGGAAAACCAGAAACGACCGGGAATGAGGACGGCACACAACAACCAGACGCCGCCCAGCTAATCGGAGCCAACGTTAACCTACCCACAAGCCAGCCAACTCAGAAGCCGGTGAAACCCAGACCACGACAGCTTTGCAAGACATGTGGAGAAATGGTGCTAAGGGACGTACAGCATGAGTCAGCGCATGCCAGAATACACGACCCGGCGAGAAAGGGCCGATAGGCTACAATGGCAGAAGACACGAAGGAGGCGCCCAGTGGACCAGGGGAGTAATGCTGGTCAGATGGTCATCTCATAATGTACACGACTACGGGGCACAGGGGGCAGGCGTGGGTTTCTTTTGTTAGCTTGATTTCTTTTGTTCACGACTACGGGGCACAGGGGGGCAGGCGCAGGTTTCTTTTGTTAGTTTGGATTTCTTTTGTTCACGACCATGGGGCCAAGGGGGCAGGAATGGGTTTTCTTTGTTGACGGATTTTATTTTGTTCACGACCATGGGGCCGAGGGGCAGGAATGAGTTTCTTTTGTGACGGACCAAAGTTGTTTGAGGGAAAGGAGAAGGAGGGAGTGGAAGTTTCTTTTGTATGGCCTACAGGGGGGTGTAGCGAATGATTTCGTTGAGGGGGGCCCAGGGCTGGAGGCAATATCCCATGCCGTACTCCGATCACTTTAGTTAGTAGGTGAGATAGTGGAAGAATCAAAGGTTTACACACACACAAACCGATGAGTCAAAAAGACGATGAGTCATATCAAACGTCACAGAGTGAATCGGCCCCATCTGTCAGTGAGTCATACCTACGTCAACATCATCCGGAGGTCTATCACACGCTCGAGGACATTCCATCAGATTCCGAATCGGAGGAGGGTGTGAGGTATTATCGACGTCGTTATTACGGTGTCCGTCATTGTTGTTACCCTTTTCGTCGTCAGTACTATTCTCGCTATTAGACAAAGATGTGGTCTGGGCGTTTCCACCGTAAGGTGCGATCTGCCGTAGCGTACCGCAAGCACGTCAGTTGGCATAGCACCATCCTGAGAGGTCCCCTACTGTTCCCAGAGGATCAGAGTCACTATATCATCACAGTCCCCAGTGTGGGCGACGATCGCAATTTCTTTCTCCCAGCATGGCAAGTCATCCGACCGGGACATCATCACTTGGGCAATACCGGGGCCCCGGCGGATGGTATGACGTCTGAATTTGTGGAGAGGAAACATCTATGTTATCATCCTATCATCCAGGTTCAGAAACTTTCCATCAATTTCCATCTCACTTGGCGTCGCCCGATCTACATGCGCGTTATCTGTTTCTCCCAGCAGTCGTTGGCCACTCCCAACTAGACGCTATTCCATCGTCTTCTTACGCCACCTAGCAATACTCCGCCCCCCGCTCCAAATTTTGTGGGGGTCGCGCCTATCGGTTACGCCGGCGCTATCAACGCCCTGAAGCAGGTCGACGGTCCCCTATTGTACGACCAACAGGAACGCAACGGGGAATGGATCGGATTCTTGGCCAAGAACAAACGTCACTATTGCCGGATACTGTACGATACGGGTCCCAAGCTCTTGAGGTACGCACCAGGCATGTCCGTCAAGGAGAAGTCGTTCAATTTCAAGTGCCGACCTAGACGTTACGTCGTGTTCAATCAACTCTCCACTCTTGAGCAGAACCCCGCGAAGCCTATGTATCAGGAGGCGCCCGTCTGGTGGGTAGGATTCTATACTCCTTCCCTCAGTACCACGGATAGGACCCCATTCTCCGCGGTTGAGACCGATGCCGATGGCAACATTTACGATCAGGGTTATGATGAGGATGACGTTGTTGATGCCCCTAAGGGCGCACTTGCGAAGATTCATAGATTTGATGGCTATGTCAGCTGGACCGAGATGCCATTTTAGATAGATAGATAGATGAATAGAATTTCTCCTGAGCCATCTCCTGAAAGGCAAGTGAGTCTTAGCATTGTCAATGATCAAAAATACCTCTTCCTCCCCAACATGCTCCTTGATATCCT
>NW_003299106.1:371380-386502 GCF_000151645.1 Tuber melanosporum
ATATCCTCCCATATCCCTGAAAAGTCATATTGATCATAAACATCAATAATTGACTTTCCAGTTACTCCACCTCCAGCAGAAGTAGGATCAGGAAAAACAGGTAGAAAAAGACCATGAGTTTGACCATAGAAACAACCAGTCATCATCTGACTAATCTTTCTCTCCCCTTTCCTAGCAGTAGGTTCAACACAATCCTTATTCCACTTTTCTTTTGGCTATCTAAATACCCATTTTCTTCTCTTTCCTCCTCCCCTCTCCACAGCTACCTCCTCCCCCCACATTGTCTTCCTTCTCCACATCTGCCTTGTCCAATTCCTATGGGCTAAAGCCCATTCCAATCTCTTTTGTACTAGATCCTCATCAAAATAAACCCTCTCTTGTGCTATCCATTTTTTAAGAAGCTTTTGTGTAAGTCTTCTCTTCACAGTCTTAGCAGAAATATTGGGAGCCACTCTCTCAGCAATCTCAGAGTAGCTGGTATGGCAATTTTTGAGAACTTCCTCTACTATAGCATCATCCTGCAACTTGGTAGTTTTAGGATGTCTTCCTCTACCTTCATTCTCCTTGCCCTCTTGATCTCTTTTTGCAAATGTGCTTTTAACAGTACTGAGAGGAATGTCAAGGTAGTGTGAAATTTGGTGATTTGTCATCTGAGACTCGCATAACCCGAGAATTCATCCCCTTGTAAACTCAGAAAGGTGCTTGGAGGGAATAGGCTGTTTGGCATGACTGCGAAGAATAGGCTGCATAGTTTATTGAAGACAAAATTTAAGTAAATTGGTTTGGTTTTGATTGGTGTAGAGCAATTTCTTTAGGAAGTGTTGAAGGAGTGGGGTGATGAGGAGGGGAGCGTTGCCATTGCTGTTGAGAGCTAGTTAATTTTGTCCCCAGACAATACAATATTCTTATACCTTAAACAAGGAATTAAATAATTATAAAAAAATAAAAATAAAAAAAGTAAAAATAAAAATAAAAAGAATCTCTAGTACTGTAACCGGTACGGGTACTTGGTTATTGGTTTTGTTTTATGTTTTGTTTTAAGTATCGTTTGATACTTGGTTTTGTTTTATGTTTTGTTTTAAGTATCGCTTTGATACTTGGTTTGTTTTAAGTATCATTTGATACTTAGTTTTGTTTTATGTTTTGTTTTAAGTATCGCTTTGATACTTGGTTTGTTTTAAGTATCGTCTGATACTTGGTTTTGTTTTATGTTTTGTTTCAAGTGTCGCTTTGACACTTAAAGAGTTTTACCAAAGTGTATCGATTGATACCTTTGATTAGTTTCGTTCATGTTAAGACATGAACAGATTTGTGTATTTAAAGACCGCCTGTTTCTACAATAGAAAGGGCAGACTTCAACAGACAATATTTCAATATACTTGGTTGAACGGTTACTTCTTTGTTCCTCAGTATACCCTCGAAGCCTCCTTTAGTTCTCAGCTCTCGCCTCCTCTCTGGAAGAGCAGGCCACCTGCCAACTATCGTACCTTTACCGATAACGTGATTAGCACCTTGTGAACACGTTACAAGTACAGACTCCTCATGCAACCACTTAAGTTCTTTCCTATACTACAAGTTGAATTAATACTTTATACACACCCTTCGTGATATTATATGAAAAAGAGGTCTCACTTACAAGAGGTAATATCAGTACAACAACAATCTTTGTTATCAGAAATGATAGCAATGATAAGAGCTTGTTGAGTTACCAGGGATCGAGAGAACAGAAGAGCTAAGGTCATTATCTGTTGAAGAACTAAATAAGAAAAAGTAGAATCATTATACAAACGGTAATTTCCAACTAGTAGTACTAATTGACAGATGTAGAGAGTGAGAGGATTTACTTAGAAGTTAAACTATGAGCTAGGAATTTTTTTTTAGGTACTTAGTCAATACCGGAGGTACACAGTTAAAGAATAAAAAGGTTTCACTACAATAAAGACAGATATGAATATTCGTAAGAAGAACAGAAACTCAGTACTGAATGATAATCACACTACTAAATATCTTCTGATCTGGATGATGACCCAGTTGCCATCATAGTCTCAATAGATCTCCAAATCCCCACTCCACAGATTCTCTTCAAGTTTACATTACCTTATTTTATGCTTTCTCCTCTGAAGTTAATGCAGTTTTGAAAAAGATGATAGTAGAGATAAGGATGAAGGGTAAGCTGAATGACCATAGAGATAGCAGTTTGGTGTATAGAGATAATATCTCTCAAGGACTTTACTCTATGCAAGAAGAGCATTATCATTCTGCGGGCCTTCATAGGGTGCGAAAAGATGGTAGACCAAGCCATCTGTTGATCTGATAGTTGAATATTTGAGTATATGGTACTTCTTGTACCCATATATGGTATTTGCTACCAGTGCGATAGCCTACATATCCCACGGATCATACAATCGATAAATCCAATACATTTTTCTAGTTGTGCACTTGTTAGGCGAAAACAACTTGATAGACTTCAGAGTTGTCTAGGCCAACCAAGATTTGTTTCTGTAGACAGAAATTATCTAGAAAGGCTTGGATTTCACTTGTTTCATTTATGACTACTAAGATCAAAGTAAAGTAGGTAAAGTAGGATAGAATCGTGAAGACAATATTATATTATTAAGGTATCTTCTCCATTACTTCATGATGTCTAAAAGCTTGGGAGGTACTTCAATAGTTATATTCCGCATCTGAGTATTCATAGACTATATCTATCTATTATACAACTATGTACCTCTCTGATTAGAACTCACAATATCAGGTGTTCTTCAAAGGTGCGATCACCTGAAGACTCTGAATATCACCACATCCTCTTTGGAAATTACGATATAACTAGCTAGAAACTATGCTGTTCCCGATAGTAATTATCCAATATTCAGAGCCTTTGAACTTGTGGCCTAGTTCTCCAGTCAAACTGAGTTGGTCCCAGTTGTCTCTGTCATTGATGAAATGATCAGTTTCATCTGCCGGTTGTATCTGCAAAGGTAGTCATAATTGCAACCTTCCTAAGTCACCTGACTTCAAACCTTCATAGCTTCCTACTCAACTGACAAATATCTTCCACAGGAGTTCCTACTAATTTGTAGGAAGTAGTTTCACTAGATTGACAGATAATCCCTTGGTTGCTCTGGGTAACAGGGTTTCAATCGTCATTCTTGTATTAAGAATTATTCCTGCAGCTACAACATATTCCAATACCCAGTTGTAACACTCTATAAAGTCTATTGGCTTCTGTAGTAGTGTCCCTTGGAGTTCTAGACTCTTCTGATTATCATAGAATAGGTGCGAATATATTGGTTTCTCATTAAGATCCTCTATTCTTCGATACCATCTCTTCTTGCAAAAAGGTCCTGTTACCTACAGCTCATACTAAAAGTGTTACATCTTTGAAGCCTAGTAAACTTCTGAGTAGTTAGTAGATTTACTCCGTTCTACTTCTCAGATATAGCTGAAGGTCTCCACCCATATATTCTGCGAACAAGAACCCATCAGATAGACAGCAGTGACATATATAGTATTATTCCTACACCTTTAATTCTGTGATATTATAGTCATAGGACGCAACTGAGATTGATATGTATGACGAGGTGTGGGCCCCACAAGGAGCCGGAGGGGGGTGTGGAGGACCAGGGATTCTGATTCTGTAAGGGGTTACCCTACTTAGAGTGGTTCCTAGGTATCAGATCCCAGTATTCCTAATAGCACTGTATTCTGATATCTTTCTTGCAAAGAGAAACAATCGATAGGGAGTAAGTTGTCCTGAACTAAAGTCTTGTAGAAGGAAATCCCAGTCCCTGAATAGGCCCATTATCCAGTTTATTCCCTCACTAATTACTGGCTTTGGATATCCTAAAAGAATGCTCAATGTATCAAGTGAAGTTGGGGCTGCAAGAAAGGTACATTGTAGACATAGTCCTTTATGGCCAGAGAGGCAGTAGTAAGAAATTGTCTGAAAGTCTGATGGAAGTTGTAGCAACAGGCTTATCTCTTCTATATCTTATGAAGAAAGGCAACAAAGCATAAGCAATTCATTATCCGTAAGTGAGGCAAGATAAATCCTTGCTTGAGGAGGGGGTCAGATAATATCATGGGAAGCAAGAAGGGAGAAGAATATTTCTTCATCAGTAGCATTTAGCAAAGCACTAAATCCTTGTTCATCATCTGATATACTAGCCATTTTCACAAGTATCCGGATGCCTTGGCACTGGGAGGCTCAATTTGCAGGTGGTACGGGAAGCCTTTAACCAGTCAGCTAATCCAAAATTCTCAACTTCAAACTGCTAAGGCTCCCCCATTGACCACTTTTGAATTTTTCCACTCTCTACTGTTAGATAGAAAATAGGCCAGAAATCCAAAGGGAAGAGAGATATTTCAAACAAACTAAGGTTTGAGAAAGTTATAGGGATTTAAGGCCGTGCCATTGTAAGCAGTGCGCTGGTTCAAGGCTTCCCTTAACGCAAGTCATGTGAAAGCTTGGCGCCAAGGCCTCCCGATACTTGTGAAAATGGCTAGTACAATGGTTCTGCATGCTTTGAGGACCCAGAATAGATGGTTTGGATGTAGTTGATTCATTTTCTGTTACCTTTTCTTTACCATACTATGATACTTTGTTCCTCTGCACCCTCAGCTTCTTGCTCATTATTCATCATGCACTAGTCTCATGTATGTCTCATACTAGCCTCTAGCTAAACGTTTTTCGACCCCGGGGCTGAATGCCTCTAATACCGGTACCGTATTCATCTAACAAGACCAGCCTGCCGCTACCAGGTCGGAATGAAGTACCATTGGGGCTAAGGCAAAACACCCAACAGAGCCAGAAAAGAGTCCCAGAAAGTGTCCGGGCTACAAAGGCCAATCTAAGACGCTTTATTGCCAACTCGCAACAGATTGGGGAGGTTTTGTTACGACTGTCTCAACTCGAACTTTCTTTATTACCGGGGGAAAAAAATACCAATATTTAATATTCCCAAACGCGGACTAGTGGCCTGGAGCTCAACCTTCCTGAGCTCAGTACGGTACCGTAAGTCACAGCCGAGTACCGTAAATGATTGAACCACAAGCATTCACCTTGAGGGCCTGGACACAGACGATCCCTTCATTCAATGCTGGACCCACAAACATTTCAAATGCCCAGCACAGCACACAGCCGACGGACAGGAAGAAGCTTCGCATACTCGAGTAAGTCACAAGCCACCAAAGCAGTCCAGCTTCAAGCTTTAGTCGCCGGCTGGGGTCTCGCGCCGGTGGGGAACCTCGGGACATTTCCTCTTCCTCCACCACCAACCCACCGATAGCCCCTCGAATTAGCACAAGACTCCCAAATCGAAGGAAGGAAGGGGATTTAGGTCCCTCTTACTACCGTACTTAAGTAGAGCTGATCACTGGGAAGGAAAACGAAGATAATAACAATCGACCAATTCACCCGGGCCACAGATTCAACACCTACCGCTCTACCATCATAATAGCCAATTCACACCACAAAGACCATACCGGTCCAGACCTGGTCTGGGGTTGGGGTTTCCAAAAAATTATATAACGAGTTAGGATACGCCAATCTTATTTTTTTTTTTTACTATTTTTATTTTTGAAAGCAAAAGGGTTCATGAAATATCCTCCTTCGATTTCCCCTGTTATTCGCGCTGAAAGTGCAGAGCTGAGCACCTGCCCACAAGCTCCCAGCACGTGACAAAAAAAAAGCTTTGCGGTTATTGCCTATGCTTCGTCTGTACCAGCACTTATAGTGCACGAGGGGATACAACCAGGGGCTGTGGCTATCATCCAGCCTACCAGAGATTATGTCAAAGAAGCGTCTATGTGTCGTAGTATGACATCTCTGAGAGAGTTTTATGTATTTAAGGGACCTGTCTATCCCACCTGGAGAGCAAGTCACTTGGAGATATATTTTCTTACATACTTTTTGTCTTCTTTTTTTCTTCTTCCCGTTATTACAACAACTATGATAAGAGTACGGTAGATCGATCGAGTGAGCATTCGTGACCACACCAAGTATGATGATATTATGATAGCTAGAAACTACAGTATCATAGTTCCGTGTCGAGTCACTTTAGTGTTAGCGGAAATGAAGAGAGTTCAGATTGTGATGTAGAGGATGAAGATGTTCGCTGGGGGGGGAAAGGAAGAGAGAAAAGGTGATAGTAGAGAAGATAAGCGGATAGACAAGAGGGTGACGTGAGCGGTCACAGAGCTTCACTCGAGACTGCCGCAAGAGCAGAACTACGATTTCTAACATTTGGGCTAAGCTGTGAGCACAGCACGCATCGTATGCTTGATCAGGCCAGACTCCCGAACATTGGCATACGTACGTACCAAAGCGAGGGCTCACCCGTAGTCTACAGTGCATACCCTTCCCAAGAACCTTCCCAACCCCGCCTTTCTCCTCCCGACCTTCCGGGAAGGCGGCGACATCATCCTGCTCCGCAAAGGCAGAACCCTGGAGCTCCTTACGCTTGCCCCTCATCGTGGGATCGAAATACGTGTACTGTACGTTCACCCACCCACCTGCTCTGCTGGCGTCCGCCGGTTATGGGGGGGATCGAGAGGGAAGCGCCTTCGGTAGGAATGAATTTTTCCAAATCAGCTGGAACCCTCTCCTTCGGGACCGAGTCCCCCCATCCCACCCTCTATTGGAGTCACTAAAGGTTTCTTCTCAGTCCTTAAAACAAATGGACATTGTTGGTCATCACAGTTTTTTCTCTCACTCTCGGTGTCAACTGGTTGGTGTTCCCCTATCCCCCCGCTCCTCTCAATTTTGGGGGAAAGATTGTGCAGTTGGTTCTGGGCCAGAGGGGCTGTAGGATTGGGGGCATTGAGCGGTGGTGGGATGCGTGTGTGCTTTGGGTTCTCGTGTCATAATCTACGGTAGCCAGTCAAATACGGCGATCCCACCCTTAATTTAAATAATCAAAGGAACTTAACAGATCTCAACAAAAAAACTGGCAGTATCATACTTGTACTGCTAATCCTTGACGTCACAAATGGGAATGCTTCCGATCAGTGATTGCATCGTGACTTATTCGGTGCTTTTAATAGTTGCCATTCCATACTTTAACACGAGAGGAAAAAGGATACGGTAGTGAGTGCTCTTGGTTTGGTAGGCCAAGTCCAGCAGGCTACCGGTACGATAATGGTAGTGAAGTGTCCCACCAGTACCGGTATTTACTTGTACTCGAGTACAAGTGCGAGTAAACAGCAATAGCCTCCCCATCAAGCCTAGCTTAAAAAGAAAAAAAAAATCACATCTGCCGCCGGCCCACCACAAACGAATTTAATTCCAAAACCATATCAAAATATCACTGCTGAGATCCCAATTGAAAAAAGAAAGAAAAAAAAGGAAAGGCCCAAGGAAGACAGAAAGTCCCAAAACAACCCTAAAAAAAGCCCCATAACGCCCCACCGTGAGGGGCGAGAGGGAGGTGTTCGTCCTTGCGTATTATTGTCACCTTTTTTTTCCCAACAAGTAGAAAAGGAAAGAGAGAAAAAAAAGAAAAAGAATAATCAAAAGAAACTATCAAGCCCCCCTGTCACCCCCCGGTTTTGCATCGAAAACGAAAGCGTGAGAATCAAACCCTCTGGTATCACCCATTTTGTTCAAGCGCAAGTCGTCCGTGATCATTATGGACCGCAACTCCCTCACGATCCGCCGACATTCGCTCACCGCATTTAGTGCATCGCCATCCCCATCATCAGCATCGATCATACCTTGGCCAAACTGTCCCGACGTACTCTGAGCTATCTGCGCCAACATAGCTCGGCCCGTCGCGTCCTGGGGAAGGAGCGCCAAAGCCGGGCTGCATTTAAGCAGTCGCTGAAAAAGTTGTCGAGTTGGCTTGGTGGTGACCAACCAACTGATCAAGGGAAAATAACGCATCAAATCCGAAGTCGGAATGGGCGTCCCGTTCTTGAGATTCAAGAAAAGTTGAAGGAAAGGAATCTGAATCGAATAAAGAGTCGAGGCCATCATCTCCAAAAGCACAAACTGCAACAGCCAAATTGCCGCCACCTCCGCTGGGGGGTCCTGTGGGTTTAACGCTGTCGATAGACACTGCAGGTCACACATCAATGCAGCAGATTGATGTGTCATACCGAGAGCTTCATTAGACTCCACAGACGGCTTAGGGGTTGACGTGACTGAAGTAGGGATGATAGAAGAGAGATCGAGAGTAACATCATTTGGAAGCACTGGGAATGAAGGAGCAGGGCGCCCGACAATATTGCCACCCATATTCGTGAAAGCCTTGATAGAATCCTCAAAAGACTTGAGTTGTCGCTGCATCTCCTCCACGCGTTTAGCAAGAGATGTGTTCTCCTCCTCAACAGCCGACAGTCGAGTTTTGAGATCGGTGTTGTCTTTTTCTAGAACAGCCTTCTCATCTTCAAGCTCCTCCAACTCCTTCCTTCTCCTTTCCCTAGAAGCCTGAGCAGCCGCGCGATTTCTCAGAACGCGCTCGATTCGGCGCTGTTCTTTTTCCGCAGCAGTCTTTGCACGCTTCCTATGGGCGGTATTAGCACAAGTTCGAGAAATAAATGTAGCCACGTTCACCAGACGCGAATAATACTCGGGTGTCAATAAAACAACGCAAAGAGCTCCAACTAACCTTGGGGGGAGGTTGGTTGTAGGAGTTGGTAGTTCCTGACCCCACGATTTCCTCTTCTTGGCAGGCTTCTTCTCCCTCTCAGGCTCGGGCTTTGGTGACAAAGAGGGGGAGGAATCCCTCAGTTCAACAGGCGAGTCTGCCAGAGGCTCAAGCCCAAGTAAATCGATTTCCTCCAACTCCGATGGAGCGTAATCGGCAGTCGCGGAGAATCCGAAAACATCTGCATCGCATTCCGCGAAGGGAGTTGTGGCAAAAGGAGACTCAGGAGACGCGCACGGATGCATTATGTGTGTGCTGTATATACTCTTGGGATAAAAGCCTGTGAATAGCTACTTAGGGGAGGTGTGTGCTAAGAGTGCTGATGGTTTCTGATCCGATTCATGAGTAGAAGAGAGGAAGGGAACAGGTTTATGAGGGGAAGGAAAGGTAAAAGTTTGTGTGGATTGTTTTGGTTTTCGAGGTGTGGACAGCGTGGTCTTTGGCACGATGAGTCGATCGTTTCGAGGAAGCGTTTGCCTTGGGGCGAAGTCGGGGGGGGGGAAAAAGGAAAGTGGAAAGAAAGAAAGAAAGAAAAGAGAGGGGGGGAGCGCAAAGCCACAGCTACAGAAAGTGGACATCTGTCTTTTTTTTGTTTTGCCGCCTCAAGCAATTTGGCACAAATATCCACTGGTCAGGAAATGCCTTTCTTTGTGTTCCTGAAATACCTATATCATACAAGTGACCGATATCTGGAGTACAAATACCGTACTATCCGAAGGTGCCTTTTCTCATCAACATGACACGTATCGACTCTTATGTGAAACCCGCGCAATCTGAGGCCGTATGCTAACCAGGCTAAGGGAAAAAGAGGGGGACAGACTTCACATGAACATAAAATGTAACCATGATAATAATATTATTACAAGAAAGGGCAAGAAAGAATGAAAAGAACTAGACTATCATAAGAGACCCATATTCAAACCTCTCAAACATGATAAAGAAGAAGAAAGAAAAAAAGACCTCTCCACGACTATCGTAGCCGTGGTCTAATCTATATCCTCTAGTGCCATCGTCGCAACCGTCGCAACAGTTGTCTTAGCTTCCTCTGATGATCGGGGCTTGGCCTCTTCCCTTCCCTCTTCTACTTTCTTCTCATCAGTTCCCGCCGTCGCGCTACCTAACTCCGGAAGTGGAGATGGTGCGCGGAAGAGCTCTTCATGTAGGTCTGGTAAAAACCTTTCTAGTCTCTTCCAAGTAAGATTCCACAGTTCCGTGTTCTTCCCACCCTCTTCTGGAGGAACCAGGTATTTTCCACTGGCCATGACAAGTAGGATATTCTTGAGACTCTCTGGCACCGCTTCCTCCTACAGATAGCGTTAAAATAAGTTCCAAGAAGAAGGGTATTAAGATATTGGTTCTACCAGGTGATCTCCTTGTCCACTATTCATAAGCCTGTCCATAATATCCAGGATTTTTAACCACAGATCCAGCATCCCATCCCATTCGGAAAGCATGACAAGGTAATGCAAGAATACCTTGCACAGCAGTGTGGCCGCTTGGACCCTTGTGTCACTCATTCCCCTAGGGTCGGATTGGAATACTTCTGGCTTCAGAAGTCTATTTATCAGAGGAAACAAGACATCTCCAAATATTGCTGTCCACTCATGATGGTCATCTGATGTGAGATCTGGGGAAAGTAGAGAAGGTTGGAGCGATGAAAAGGCTTGATTACGGATCTCGCGGCACGGATTGATACATTGAGTGCTAAGAGATTCGAGTATCGGACTCCAATAGGTGGTCCATGCTGCCCCTCAATTAGAGACTAGGCTAGGAAGGTGAGGGAGAGGCACAGCAGACCTTCTTTCTTCTCTAGATGAGATTGCTTAATCAAGTTCGGAACCCTAGGGGTGAGCTGGTAAACCATGAGCACAGCTTTAGCGCCACGTGCCACGATTTCGGCATCACTAGGCTTCGTTAGTTTTCAACGACTAGCAAGACTTATCAAAAACTTACGGCCTGTCAACTATTTTCTTTGCCTTCCCTCGTTTAAGTAATTTGTCTTGTTTTTGTTCGAAAATAGATCCAACACTGCCCGCAGACGCAAAATCGTTCAGAAGGGAGACAACCGGAACATAATTATCTGAAGTGACATAAGGTGACTCCGAGGTGATAAGTTCCATAACACTAAAGGCCTCTGCCGAAGCATCGGCATTAGGCAGGAGTATTCTTAGAAGAACCCAGAAATCTGGTGAATTGACCATTTCTGTCTTGAGCGAGGAGGAAGCACTCTTCACACATTTTGATAGCCCCTTGACGGCCGGTGAAGCTGATTTAGCCAGCAGACCTTTATCCAGAGTCGCAATAGAGTGCAGCAGGACAGGAACATTGAGGAATGACCTATTGTGGCTGGCTTGCAAGAGGGAAAACAAGTAGTAAATGACCCTCGAAAGAACAATTTGATGCGTGAGCCCTGCGTTCCGAACGATGTTCGTCAATGTCTCGGCCAGCATTTTTCCATGTTCGGCCACCGTCTCCTCATCCCTCAACACCAAGCAGGTTGCTAGCTCCAGCACGTATACCACGGCTGGATCATATATTGGCCCCTTCTTAACAGGGTTAGATCCATTGGGGGACTGCGCTGGGTAATCGGGCTTAATGATGACAATATTAGCGCTATCATCTTCATCCTCATCGAGATTCGGGAGTTGTGAGAGAAGTGCGGTAACTAGGGATCCCAAGTTTGTCGCATCGAGTTGCCTAAGGCATGTCAATACCAAACCTCAGCAGGGCCCGACAGGAGTTATACATTATATTCACAAATATGTCCCCAAGATAGCACGCATTGATGCAATCCACAGTACACAAAGTGCTATCTAGTTCCTCGTCTGAAGGTTCTGGGGGCTCGTCACTTGCGTAGCTAGAAAGGTATGAGGAAAGCGCCGAGAAGAGGCCAGCTTCCTTTGAAGTCTGACTTCTTTCTATGACGACAGAAGGCGTTTGTAATGGGATCGAGGAAATATCCAATCCACTCTCCGACTGAGAAAAGAATGGTGGAATCAAGGAGTTCACAAACAGATTTAGCCATATACGGACGATCTATATCCTAGTTAGAAAGTAGGGTATGGTAACGGATCCCGAGCTGACAAACCTGTTTCCACCCCTCACTCAAAACTATCTCATTGCTTGTAACGACACGAAACAGAACAACCGTTGCCAACTGTGCCTTGAAATCCCTTCCAAATTTCACCGCCAACTCTGAAACCATGACACTATTGTTATTGACTTGAATTTCAGTGTTGAGTGCGGTACTAGGAGGCGTCTCAGTCGAAAGGGTGCTGATAGTGCTCAAGCAGCGAACTATATGATCCAGGGCTTCAGTCAACCCATATTTCGCAGCGACTCTAGCGCACTGATCAAATCCAGCAATGACTCTTGAGAACACGGCATCATCAGTGGCAGATAAGAACACATAACTGAGTGTTGCGATTATGGGTTTCCAGGTAGCTGCGAACATGTCTGCATCGTAGATATTAGTATCGCAAATCACCAAGTCTCCTGCCGACATCGTTTTGAGCAGCAGCTCTCTCCAAGCATAGTCGAATGCATGCTTATTGTCGTGCTCCTCCGGCAAGATAATCTCATTGTTCTTGATAGTATCGAAAATTGCTTGCAAGTATGCTGGCTCGAAGTTCTTGCCGCCATTAACGCCTCTAAGATTCCGGGCAAAATCCTCATATTTCATCCGTGCTTGGGACTATACTAAGTCAGCAATTGATTTCCTCTATAACCTGATGATCGGCTACTTGGCTAACCTTTAAATTAGGGTTATGCTGATCCGTGTTGAGCATAATAATAGCGTAACTCAAAACAAAAACCGCATCCTTGTCCTCGACGTCATCCGGCTTGACACCAGAGCAGTATTTCTCCGAGAAAACAGTTACGATACGCTCGATCAATGCAGATTCACCAGGTAAACGGAATGTCTCAAGCATGTCTCTCAATGCTTCATCGACACGTTTACCGGAAAAGTCGAACATTTCCATAAAAACTGTGAGGATATTCATGTTAGACTTCTTGGAAAGATACTCCCCGAGCAGCTTCTTGTTTATTCGAGATGTGCCTTTGAGGAATCGAGCAATGGAGTCAGGATTGTCAGCCCTGTCAATGATATTTTCTGCGACAAGATACTGAATTCCCTTTTTAGGATCTTCATTGAACTTGTTAGCTCCATTGATGATGATCTGTTTTCGTGCTCGCTGCTTCTGAAGCTTTCCCGGATCGGGGTATCCCTCTGCTGCTGGTTCATTGTTGAGACGTTCTGAGATGAAACCAATATAACCGAGCAAGGCGTCCAAACAAAGCGGAGGGACATTCGTCGTGCTCCAAGTTGCAGAGTCAGGGAAGGCATTCTATATAGGTGATCAATAAAAAATCTTCATTTGCTCAATAAGGACATGTCCTACCCTAGATAGGAAGGAAATAACATCCTCACAAAGATCACTTCTATCGACCTCGCAGTCATAGTTGACGTACAGCTCAACCATGAAGCTTGGTATCCTGGCCAAAGCCCCCACGCTCTCGACCATAGCCTCCCTAGCGTCAGGTCTCCTAGATCCTCCCTCCATGCCAAGCTTCTGTCTTTCCTTCACAGGTACCGGTGTGGATCTGCCGCTGCTGGGTGCTTGGTAGACCCCCTCATAGAGCATTGGATCTATCCCTGGCTCTCTCGGAATATCAATTTTAGGATGTAGGCAAGCGATAACATATGACAAAAAGAGCTCTTGTTGCAACTTCAATACACTTCTAGTGGTAGCCAATAGGGTTCCGGTAACCCTCAAGGACTCTTGGAGTATAGTCATGGTATCCGACCTCACTAGCTGAAAAAGATATCTGCAAAGATCATCCTTCGCCAGGCTTGCAAGGCTAGGGTGCTTAGCAATAGAAGGCCCAGCAACCTCAAACGCAACATCAATTATTCTCATTGCCATTACCCTCATAGTGTCCGTGTGAGTCTTATTATGCGGATCTAGTAGCTCCACCAGTACTCTCAACAGCTCCCGTATGGATGGTAGAGAGTAAGGCTTAACCTCTTGTTCCTCCTCCGCGACCTCGGCGACCGCAACCTGATCCCCGCCAGCAGCTCCCGCAGGTGCAATTGAGGGTGTGGGTGCATCCCTGCTTTTTTCCGAAGATTGCGAGGATTCGAGTTCACTCGCTTGTGAAGAGCTATCACCATTCACTGAAGGCTCCATCTTAACGCTCTCCATCTCGTCTTTCGAGCTCTCCTCAAGGTCACCGCCAAGGACATCCGCTTCAATCTCCAAGTGTTTAAGTCGCTCAAATACAACTTGGCACATAAACACCATGGACATCTCGGCTGACCGTCTCAGCATCTCGGATAACCGCATCTGGCAACACATACTCAGTCCAGTCTCCATCATTTCGCAGACGCTCTCATCACCGAGCAACTCCCCCCCCGGTCCCGAAATCATCATCTCCATAAGTTTCAAAATCCGTAGCAGCACGACCTCATCTTGAGCTGAATCGGAAGCTTCGAAGCGGCAGTGGGTGATTGCTGAGGATAGGAGCTGCATTGCTAGTGAGAGTCGGGGAGAGTCGCGGTTAATCAAACTATACGCAAAGAACTTTGTTACGGCAATTAGAGCAAGTGAGGTAATGGGCCCCGACGTCGATGAAGACCGAATAACCTGTAAAAAAGGATGTAGAAGTGAAGGGGTATCGAATCTCCTAATATCTAGACCCCCCTAAACGTTAATCCTGCTAATATCATCCAACAAGCAAACAAATAATCCGGAGCTTTTACTACCTTTACAATCCTGTAAATCACTCCTTAGTTTTGCGAAGGCTGCCATGAGGGGATTATCCTAAACGATGAGAAAGAAGAAAAAAAGTCAATTTGGCCCTTCCCCAATGGTCAGACTAAAATGCACAAACCTGAATACTCTTTCCTCTCTTCCCCCTCAACCCCCACCTGCTTGTTAGCCCCATATCCAACCCCACCTCCTCACCGCCCAATTTCCGTCTCTGCAACCCCCTAACAGGGCTTCCAGGAATAGGAGTGCTTAACCCGCTCCCAGTCGCACTCCCAGATCCCCCAGAGGCAACACTACCGCCCCCGCCTCCCAGTATGACAGATACGGAGCTCTGGGCCCACCGCGCGTTCTTGCGCATAGCAGAGGTGACAGAAATGCATTCTGTGGTGACTAGGGCGATGGGATTGATCGCCACGGAAATTTTCTGAGGGGTGGATAGGGTAGGAAGCTCTTCTTCTTCCATTGCGCCAGAAGGTTGTGAGAGATGGGACAAGATGCGGTGGTGGTAATAACTATGGTTGGAGCTAGGGGATATAGTGGGGGAGGTGGTAATTGTGGAGTTATGTTTATCAGGTTCGAACCCTGAGGCTTAACGTTAAGAACTCGAGGTATGATAGCTTCTCGGGTGGTAACATTGTACTACCCGTTTTCAAAAGTATCCGGACGCCTTGGCGCCAATACAGCCGGATTGGAGCAAGGG
>NW_003299106.1:386658-397698 GCF_000151645.1 Tuber melanosporum
GGAGGGCGCTAAGGATCGACGGGCACCCGCACTGCATCAAATGCCGTCGTTATGGTGTCTCTCGAGCTGAGAGTCGGTCCGGGGGTGCGGCGCTTTGTACCGTACAATATTAAGGGGGAAATTGGAGTACGGTATCAATCTTGGATTTGACTACCGTAGGACGATAAGAAGGCTATGCGAGTCAAGACAAACCCCTCCCACCCACATCACATCCGTGGCCCCCCCCCCATGACCACTCCATACAGCGCAAACAAGTGTCCCCCACTACAAAGTATGCTGAGAACAAATGGGAAAGATATCATATCATATCAAGAAATGAGGAGAAAAAACGATAGACAAATAGAATTTCCGCAAAATCAACATGCCCTCTCCGCGCTCCGCTGAATGCAACCCCGACAATCTAAAGCGACCCATACCTACAATCTAATCTGCTCCCGAGCCCCAACCATCGAATAATAATAAAAATCTAAGAGGGGAAAATTGAGAACAATAGAGAAAATACAATTTATCCTTCCATAAGTGCCTTCAATGCTTCCACGCCAACTTGTAGGACCTCGGGGTTTCGAGCCCCACGAAGGGAGTCCCTGATCAAATCGATCGCACCCTTTCTCCGGAATCTTTCTGCATATTCTAGCTTTTGACAGACCAAGTTCCTAACACAAACAACACCTCTGTGCCTCATTTCTTCGTTTTCCTCGATAGCCATCCCAAGGAGGATGTCCAGACCTTTCTCCCTCCTCACAATAGCCTCACAGGCCTTGTCCCATTCTGTCAGCATAGCCAATGCCCCACCTGCAGCTCTCCGAGTCGCCAAGTCTTCTGCGTCTGCAAGTGCAAGCAGCACGTGGAGTCGGTTACTCGCAGTTTTGGATCCATCAGCAAACTTGGCAACTCCTGAGGGGGAAGCCATGAGGTTGCATAGCAGTTCCATTGTAGCTCTTTGAACCATGATGTTGTTTGAAAGCAACGTTTCCTCAATTTTGGACCACCCAACGCGGATAATCAAGTCCCGGGTTGAATCATCGGTCGAAGCGAGATTAGTGAGAGCGAGAAGGGATTCAAAAACAGGTAACAGATCGTTTTGTTCTTCGTTGGTTTCGAGTAGGGCTAAAAGTGGCCTCACGGCTGAAGCGACAGGCAGCTGCGACCCGAAAACATGGGATGGATTTGTGGAGACTAAGACTCGGGCTAATGCGTGAGACGACGACAATTTAACCTTCCGATCCTGCTCGGAGTTACCGGTGACCGATGCGTAAAACTGCAATAGTAACCTAACACCGCCTTGCTGAGCCACTGGCCCCCGATGCTTCTGATTCTTTGAAAGTGACAGAAATATACTAGAGATAATGGCGACAGCACTGGGGGACACCCTCTTACTGCAAGCTACCAAGGCAGGGACGACCCCTCCCTCCAAAAGGACTTTGCATCTCATCGTAACCTTTTCATCTTTATCCGCTGGGTCAGGTTCGGGTTTGGCTTGTGGCATGGAATTTGCGTAATTCCTTAGTTGAGCGACCCTTTTCTGTTCCTCCGATAATGATGGCAAATAGCCCGTAAGGTTGGCTACTACTGTGAGGCCTCCGTACATGACAGTTGACTTCCCGACTGAATCTTTAAGAGTCTCCAAAAACCTTTGTAAAAATTCTTTATCCTTTACCAGTGACTCCTTGACAGATGGCTTCAGGGTAGCATAGGCCAGTCCTTCCATAGCCGAATCCCTTGATCCAACATCGTCCTTAATCATCATCTCCCGGAATACGGCAGCAAGCTCGCCGATGCCTTTCGGCGCAACTCCTGGATCTCCGCTCCCATAGCGAACTTTTGCCAAAATGGTAGATGCGACGCCTTTGAAGCTTTCATCACCCCGAATAATAGCTTCAAGATACGCCTCACAGTGTATAGAAATCGCAGCACGAGAGGCCTTATCGACACAAGCAGCACTCATCATCTCCAAAACCGCCCGCTCAACGTCCGAAGACCGTCCCTGAAGCGATGGTGCAAGTCCCTCCACAAACCCCTCAGTCAAGAGCAAACCCGCGGCAACCCCCGGTACGAGCGGGAAAATAGCGGCAGTAGCAGAAAACGCAATTTGAAGATCGTCATCCGAGTTGGCAGCCAGTCGCGAGGAAATGAATTTGCCCAACATACTGCCTGCAGTGCTCTCATCTGTTTCAACAAATCTAGCAGTGGCAAGTGTAGCATGGGAACGCAAGTCGTCGGGAGATCGAATGTCCAGCATGGAAAGGATTCGCTCCAAAGAGGCCTGGCCAATAAACGTGTGAAGCTCCGTGGCATGTGTAGCCAGAAGCCTAGCAATAGAACGAGTAGACCACGCCTCGATCTCACCAGATCCAGTATTGAGTGTTTCCAAAAACAACTTGAAACAATCCCTTATTGACCTTTTCTTCTTCGCTTCCGATTCCCACGCAGCAGGATCGAGTAAAGTCACCACCAACCCATCAATAGCCTCTCCTCCGATTTCTGCAAGTGTCTCAAGCATCTCCTTTGCATTTTCACCAATAGAATCCGCCATGTGTTCTCTCCCACTTCTGCTAGCACGCAATATCTCACTCAGAACTTTCCCACCGATGGGCAAAGGGATATTTTTCGCGTGCGCTAATAACAGCTCGATACATTCCGTGGCAGTCGTGGTATGAAAATTCGAGCTTGGGTCCCTGAGTAGACGTAGTGCATTCTCGCCAGCAGCCACATCATTCTCGACAACCAATTTCTGACAAAGCTTTGACAAGGGGCAAACAGCCTGGTCCTTCTGGAAGCTGTGGAAGGCAGCGAGGACAGCTTCGTTTTTCGGGGCAAGGGATAGAGCGCCACGGAGGGATCGAACAGCATCCTAATTTCATTTCAACGGCATATTAGAGCTGAAAAAGCATTGTAAGCAATCGCTGTTGAAGGAATAGAGACGGCTTACATCTTGTTGACCGGATTGCAAGTACTCAAGTGATTTTGTGGCGAGCTCTGATGCTCTCACGTCTGGGAACTCTCCTTCTGGCGAGGACATTGTTGCTGGCGTTGGGGCTATCAATATTTAATTTTTTTGTTATATAGATGCGAGAGCGGGGTGGGGGGCTTTTAGAAGATTTGGAGGGAGGGAATGTTAGGGATTGAGGCTTAGGATAAGTTGACATCGGCCATTGGATGTGGGATGGAGAATGGGGGCCAGGCTGCTGGCGCTGGGCTGCAAGGATCCCCGCTGCAGCAAGAAACAAGCGAGGGTAAGAAGCACAGATCGTCACCTGACATCACTCGCAAAACCTGCTATCTTGCATCCAATCACCGCCTTCTCCGACATCCCACCGATATGTCCCCAAGGGTAGCCTACTAGAGTAATTTTACAAAACAACTGTAAGGTGTCATCAGATCAGAAAAAAAGGAACCAATCTACCCCTCTGCGATAGCTCAGCTCGCATTTATAAGTGTGCTCTACCATAGGCCGGATTGTGTTGGACATAGAGGGGGCGTCACAATTACTTTTTTATGCGACAAAACTCGCTTTATTTGGAACGAGATCCGATAACTGGTAGAATGGTGTTCCGGATCTTGTCCGATAAAGCGGCTATCGTATAAATTGCTGCGGTGATACAAGTAATGCAAGCCAGGCCAGCGCACATGTGCTGAAAGAAGCCCTCGCTGTGATTGATGCTCTTGCCGCATTCAACCACATCCTGATGGGTAACATACGTGACCGCGTTCTCGAGCTCTGCCCGTATGGCCACTTAACGTGAAACTATTGCTTGTTCCGAAAACGCGGGAGTGAGTCACTATCTGTCACTCGTGGACGAACAATGCTGCAGCAGCGATCCATCGGGGAAGTCCTTTCATACATCCGCGAACCTTATTGTTACAAGTGGGTTGGTAATTGGCTAGTGAAACCCAAGAAACTAGCATCCGAATCACAGCTCTGGAGTTGTACATCCACCTTGTAATAAATTGGTCTAATTGTACGATATTGGTTTGAGTCGGCTCCTATATATAGTTATGATACAGTACCCCCACACTAGTGCTGACTCTGTTGGGTCGCATAACTCCAATTGCCCCCGCAGACTTGCTCTCGCGAGAGGGCATTTGGCAGAAGGGTTGCAGGAAAGGCACTCGTCCCCCCCACGAGCCACGAAACTCTATCATTGTGCTCCGACACACCAACAATGGTTACGGCCATCTCCACTTTCGACAACAACAACGACCTCTGCAGTCTTTCCAAGACCGTTTCCAATCCACTCTTCCACTCTTCGTCTAATCTCATCCGGATCCGTACCTCTGGCGACTTGAACGTGCACGACACCTCTGATTGCACCCTCAACTTCCCAGAATCTGGGCACCGTATATCCCTGAACACCTTTCAGCCCGCCCACACCAGCAATAGTTTCCCGAAGAGTGTACTCGGAGTTGCCAGGAACTGTCAAAAGAAGATTACTAGCGGATGATTTTACCAAGGGAATCGCCGATGCGAAAATAAGAACAGCGATAAATACAGACGCAAGTGGATCGAATCCAGTCCACCCGCTGTAATGGATCAAACCCGTACTAATCACCACAGATACAGATCCAAGAGTGTCGGCTAAAATGTGCAAAAATATACCGTGCATATTCTCACTATTGTGTGCGTGAGCATGGTCGTTGTGGGCACTTGCCGGTGGTTCTCCATCATGACTGTGATGGTGATTATCGTGGCCGTGTAAGTGATCACGGCTATCCTCATGCGCATGGCTATGCCCGTGAGAATGGCTGTGTGAGTGGCCATGCCCATGATGTGCGTGGTCAAACGCCATAATACCTAGATTCCACATCTTAGAACAAGGCCCATTAGGAACAAGTAGCTATCGCTCACCAACGAGATTAATTGCCAGCCCCATAGAGCTCACAACCATTAATTCACCAAGTCGTGCCATCTCAGTAGGCTCTTGTAAACGTTCGATGGCTTCCCACACAATCTCCACACTGATCAACCTATGCCATAGAAACCAGCAAGTAAGCAAGATGCCACAAACAGTTGCTAGGGCTAGTTCTTACATTAGGAAAATTCCATTGGCAAATCCAGCAAGAGTATCCATTTTACCTAATCCATACGGATACCTCATACTCGGCGGCCACTTGCTCATGACGGCTGCGCAAAGTCCTATCGCAAGGGCCAGGCAATCAAAAAACATATGTACACTATCAGATATAAGGCCCAAAGACCCGGTCATAAAGCCGTAACACGTTTGAACGATCATGAACGCGAAATTCAAACTATTATTAAAGTTAGCAAATATTTTGGACAACAGATACTTTTTGTACTTACCACATAAAGTATCCAATCCTCCGCGAGTCCTTCTCAATCAGTATACTGTGAACCAAAGGAACCCCCTCCGTCATCTTTAGTAGAGCTTTTGTGATACTTGAAGGACTTTTGATCCCCTTTGGATGCGCATGGCTACTTCCGTGCTCGTGTGCATAATCGTGATGGTGGCGATGGCGATGGTCATGGGCTACCCTATCGATTTGAATTGCTACAATTGCGGGCACGTAAGCCACGTTATCGGTGTAAATAGGGCAAAGGAATTAACAAACCTGCCATCGAACAAGAGGATGGTATACAGTAACTTCGTGATTGGGTGTATTTGTCGGGGTAAGCTGCGGTTGCAGTGTTATGATACGGGCACCATTGTCTTTCATCATACTAAAGGGGAGTTTTTGTTGGGAAGGCTTAAGAAAGATCACCTTATCGGAGAAACGTAAATCCGCTGTGACAAAGCCAGCTTATTAAACAAAACTCCAGCTCAAATATCTTCTGTAGTCTTGCAACCTCCCACAACCAACTCAAACAAACACCGCAGACAAAATGCCCAAGGCCGAGGTAGGATCAACAAAGTACCTTAGCAACCGCATGAAGTCCAAGGGGCTCCAGCGACTGCGCTGGTACTGTCAGGTCAGTTTCTACCTGCTTCCCTTCACCCTTGCGATGGCCACTACTAACACCTCACATCACCAGGTCTGCGAAAAGCAATGCCGCGACGAAAACGGCTTCAAATGCCACACACAGTCCGAATCCCACGTTAGACAAATGCTCGTCGTAGGTGAAAATGCGAAAAAGCACATCGCCGACTACTCTACCCAGTTCCAGCGGGACTTTTTAATGCTCCTGCGCACTTCGCACGGCGAAAAAAAAATCAATGCGAATCACTTCTATCAGGAGTACATTGTGAATAAGGAACACATTCATATGAATGCTACGCGATGGACGAGTCTCTCGGAGTTTATCAAGTTCCTTGGGCGTGAGGGCATTTGCAGAGTTGAGGAGGGCGAGAGGGGGCTGATGGTTGGCTGGATAGATAATTCTCCAGAGGCTCTGCAGAGGCAAGAGGCTGTTCGGAGGAAGGAACGACAGGACCGTGGCGATGAGGAGCGAGAGCAGAAGGCGCTGAAGGAGATGATTGAACGTGCGAATAGGGACGCGGAGATAGGTGGAAAGCTCGGGAATGATGATACCCCGAAAGAGTTGAATCGGGAAGAGGGTGAAAAGATCAAGTTAGCTTTTGGTGCGAAGAAATCTACGTCACCTACACCAGTCGGATATTCGACTGAATATACCCCGCTCGAAGAGGCCAAGCCTGATACCAAGGACAAGGTCTCTATCAGAATAGCCCCGAACAAACCTAAAAATGTGTTTGCGGCCGCAAGCAAGAGGAAGAAAGACAGTAAGAACAAAGATGGGAAGGGTGGAACCCTAGAACAGTCAAAGCGGCCTATGAGTGAAGCGGAGAGAATCATGAAGGAGGAATTGGAAAGGAAGAAGCTGCGAGAAAATGGGTTTAGTGGGCCTGGGTTCAAGAGACAAAAGGTTGCTTAGTTTTTGCTTTGTTGTCATCTATTTCCTTTTTTTTCTTTACTAGTGTTGCTTGTGTTTCTATCATAGCTCGATAGGTTTTATAGGGCATGTATGGGGGTTTATTTCTTTAGGTGTTTCACGAGCTTAAGGCTCATTACATTATGTAACTTAGCTATTCTAGAGTCTTTCTTGAAATGATGCCCGTATTCTGAATGAAACAAAGTTTGATCAGACTCAATTTGTACAGGATAACTCAACTTGGTGCGGTTGTACTACAGTAAGGCAGTCTGAATACGATGGTTTATATAATAAGGCAAAAGGGTTGCCACCAGTTTTTGTAATTCCTCGGCAGGGCGAAGCAGGCTGGGTACGTACTGTACAGTGCTCTACTCCACTATGAATTCGTAGTATGTATGATACCTTAGAGCCCGTTGCATACCGCTGTGATCTATTGGGTCCGTACAGCACAATATTTAGCATGAAGGGTCAGAAAACTTTGAGCCCGAATCCAATGTGAAGGCTTAGATGTGAACAGATGATTTACCAAACAAACCTTTATCCCCATCTTCGGGCACAGTACTTCATACCCGACACTCGTAGAGTGCTCTAGAGTAGATGCAACCAGAGAATCAGGACAACACGTATAGAGCGAAGGGAAACGAAGCCTCCATCTACTTATATCATCGCATCTCCTCTACCGGTGAACCTTTTTTTATGATATGTCATGATGTGGAGAGACGTCCCGCATCAAACTGGTACCATACACAAGCGGCAACGGGGAATCTCGTCAGAGAAATTCCAATTTAGCGAATAACCCACATCCCATGTCCCAATTCTGGGTTTGCACCGACAAGCATCATGTCTGTGTGCTCGAGTAGGGGAGGTTGTCGGTCATCCCTCGTTTCACATTTCCTCGAACTATGACACCGTGGCCTTCGGCTTACATAGGAGAGTGAAGTGAAGAATGGGTGGGGAAATTCTGGAAAAATACTAATGCTGACAGACAGGAACAGGATCAGCTTTGAAACCGTTTTAAATACCTTTAGTGGCACGGTTTCTGAGTCGATGGCTCGACCTTTTGGTGCTCCTCATCCCACCTCGTTTGTCGTTTGACAGGAGGAACCATCTTAATCCTGCTTAAACGCTGCAGCCCTACCGCTCGTTCGATTTGTCTTCCGACCCATCGCTGTCCAAACTCCCTCAGTATATCTGGCCTTTCCTCAGCCTACGCTCCTTTAACTATTCTCTACATTTCCCGTTTCTCTTGCCCTGACTTCTCAGGAATCGATAGGCTGTGCCTTTTCCGCCCAGTGTGTTTTCCTCGGAGCGATTATCTACTGTTACATCCTCGCCATCCGGCATTCGTGTCCTACACAACCTTTAACTCTTCGGCGAAGAGCACCAAGAATAATGCGTGCACAACATCCACAGCAGCTGTTTGCCGCGCTAATCATATCTGTATCCACAATTGTAGACGCAAAGCATTCAATCTGCCCTGTAAGTTATCATTCTGATATCTTTTTGTTTTGCATCGGTTTGCTGATTGTTCTATTATTACAGAATAAACCTAATGAACTGGTACCCGACGGATGTGCATCTTATTCAACAATCGAGGAATTAAACAAGAAGCTTTACCCACTTGTTAACGATATAACCCAAGAAACGGACTACTTTGGCTATTACCGGCTCGATCTATTTGGCCGAATATGTCCATTCTGGTCTGACGATGAAGGAATGTGCGGCAACATCGCATGTGCTGTAACGACGGTTGACGAGAAGAATATTCCTCCGATATGGCGAGCGGAAGAGCTTGGGAAGTTGGCAGGCCCTAAAGCAAGTCACCCAGCGACCAGACAGCCGGATGAGCCATCTCCATTGGCTGGTGCATTGGGCGAGGAGACCGAGGAGAGCTGTGTTGTTGAGGAGGACGAATGCGATGAGAGGGATTACTGTTTACCTGAGGATGAGTCGGCTGGTGGGAAGGGCGATTACGTCAGTTTGACGGAGAATCCAGAGAGGTTCACTGGGTACGCGGGAGTGGGAGCGGCGAACGTCTGGAAGGCGATCTACCGGGAGAACTGCTTTTCGAAACCACGCGGGGAGAGCTCGCTTGGTTCTGCCGGGGGTTTTGTGGGGGCTGGTGGGAATGGATTCCAGGGATTCGCCCCCCCGGGAAACCAGGCCGCGATGGGATTTGTGAATGTCATGCAGTACAAAGGGAAGCTTGATCTCAACGATCTGGAGGTTGACGATGAGTGCTTGGAGAAGCGAGTCTTCCATAGAGTTATCTCGGGGATGCACGCCAGTATCTCAATGCATCTTTGCTGGGACTACCTTAACCAGTCCACTGGAGAGTGGGTGAGTTATAATTTTCAATTCCCGGGATGAAAATTGAGCTAACGTCCGATCGTAGTCGCCCAACCTTAGCTGTTTCGTCAACCGCTTCGAAAACTACCCCGAGCGCCTTCAGAACATCTATTTCAACTACGCTCTACTAGCTCGCGCCATCGCAAAACTCAGGAACTATCTACCGACCTATACCTTCTGCTCGGGTGACTATTATCAGAACCGCATTACTAAGTCTAAGGTCGTCAAATTGGCCAATACCGCTGCCTCTACCACCCCACAAATCTTTGACGAGTCATTGATGTTTAGAGATGAGATGGTTGGACTAAAAGAAGAGTTTAGAAACCGCTTTAGAAATGTTAGCCGATTGATGGACTGCGTCGGATGCGACAAGTGCCGACTTTGGGGAAAGGTTCAGACTCAGGGGTACGGAACTGCTTTGAAAATCCTCTTTGAGTTTGACGAGAGCAAGAACGCCAATGGCAACCCAGTCCTACGAAGAACAGAAATGGTTGCGCTGTTCAATACTTTCGGCAGGGTATCGCACTCATTGCGTGCACTGGAAGGGTTCAATCGAATGCTAGATGGGAAGGATGAAGCAGACAACAACAAGATATCTGCGAAGGCCTCGGAAGATAAGGAGACGAAAGGCAAGCCTGAGAAGAAGGAAAAGATGAAGGTTGAGAAATCCAAAGATACACCTGGCGCCCCCGAAGAAGAAAAACAGGATGAGCTCCCAAAGGATCAGACTCTGGGTGAGGAATTTTGGCAAGAGGTTGGCCTCGTCTGGAAGACATTCCTGTTTGTCATCAAGAGTTGGTACAACATTCCCAGATACATGTATACCTCCATATCTCTATTCAGATCTCGTTATAACTGCTAACTCTTCACTAGATTCATAATCGCATACTCAGAAGTCGCCCAACGGTTCGACATGCTCATGGGAAGACCAGTACGAGACGGACTGTACACATGGGCCGACTTGAACCACCCCCGAGCCGAACTCTAGAACAAAGAGGCAAAGGGCCTTATATATACCCGTCGCCCATTTGGTCACATATGCTTCCCCCTTTTTCACCATCCCCTTATATGTATGGTTTTCTTATATCTTGCTCCCTCCTTCTTTCCTTGTATCTTGTCTGGAGTTTAGGGTTTTAGATATTCCCCCACCTTGAAACGCTGTTATTAGAATGGCACCACACACACGCGCGCGCTATAGTTTTACCATAAACCTTGGTGATTTTTTTTTTTTTTAGTAACCCAGCCTATACCTTTGCGAATATCATTGGAGGGGGAGTTAGTGTGTATGGTGTGTTAGTTGAGAAGGTAGATATTATCTTTCTATCGTACTCGTGTTTGCCTGATCACCTCACTGAAGGATCATTATATCGTGATTATTGTTGAAACATGCTTCTGATACTACTATGGTATCACGCTACGATAGACTTTTTCCTTTACATCAAACTCTATCACTGGTCTACCCCTAATAATACCCCCTTGCTTCTTTCTCCCTTTTTCTTTCCTCTGTCATTGTTATTGTTCACTCGACCTTTTGTGTCTCGCTCTCAGCAGTAGATAGTCAGGGTCTTTTGCTCTTCCTGTTGAGATAGTCAAGCGTTTGAGTCTCTCAAGCAATCATTCACTTCGCCATATCATCGTTCCATTCAATATTCTCACAACAATTATTATCATTAAGGGACCGGGTACGTACGTCGCACATACCGAGTGATAATGCGTGGAAACGTTTACAAGGCGCATCGCCCTCTAGCCCCCGCCAAGGAAGAAGCAAGAGAACCCCCAAAAACCACAAACAGAATGAGGATTCCGTCAGCAGTACTACCACAAGTGATGACAACAATGATGACTCC
>NW_003299106.1:397739-413358 GCF_000151645.1 Tuber melanosporum
CTTGGTCGTGTAGACGCTATGCTATGCGGAGTACGGATATTCTGCCTCTATTTTCCTATGATGACACTTCTCTATTGCATCTTAAGGAGGTTCCCTGCCTCGAGAAGATCGCACTCAAAATCAAGTAAAAATAAAAAGATGGGGTAAATATCGACCAATTCTAACCGTCTAGTAGCTAAGAGTCGGGTCCATTGGAGTTGTGGACAGCGAGCGCCCCGGGTATAGTATCATAGTTGGGCGTGAGAAAGGCGCCCGGCGAGCCACTCGTTCACTGGCGAAGGTGCCGGGGGGCTGACGCCGTGATACTTGGAGTATGATAGTACTCTACCATGCAGACTACTGGGACGGTCAGCTTCCGCATACCGTGGAATATCACGTCCCCCCCGCCCCCAAAGTAGAGAATCGGACCACGCCAACATCAGTTAGAGCTATGCCGAGATATAAAAAGCGTGTCAGTGGCCGTAAGTATGGAGTCTTTCACACGATCTCATAACATTATTGCATTTTAGTCCTTTTCACGCCAGGAATTATTTATCCCCTATCTATATAGTGTTAGATGAGGGAGATGTGGAATATGTTGTGTATCTCCATTGACAGGGGAAGGTTGAGCTTATAAGCTCGGCTTCCAACTTTCACCAAGATTTTGAATGGTTGCATTTTGTGATAATCCAATTTCTTAGATGGCCTTGTGATCCTGATATTGTGTGGTAATAACCAGATCATATCTCCTGATTGTAGGTTCAGATCAGGTTTTCTGTGTTGATTGTAGTAGTTCTTATGTTGTAATTGGGCCAAGACCATTTCCAGCCCTAGGATTTCATGTAATTGACTCCTATTTTTGTTTTTCATTATCTCTTAAGGTAGTGTGTGGCCGATAGCCTGATATTCTGGATGTGATCCATAGTTCATGTAAAAGGGTGTCATCTTAATTGTTTCTTATTGTCCAATGTTGTAAGTGCATTCTGTTAGGCGGAGACAACCTAATAGAATGCAGAGTTGTCTAGGCCAACCAAGATTCGTTTCTGTAGACGGAGATTGTCTAGGAAGGCTCAAATTCCACTTGTTTCGTTTATGACTACTAAGAGCGAAGTAAAGTAGTTAAAGTAGAATAGAATCATGAAAACAATATTATATTATTAAGGTCACTTCTCCGTTGCTTGATGTGTAAAAGCTGGGAAGATACTTCGATATTTATATTCTGTGTCTGAGTGTTCACGGACTACATCTATCTATTATACAACTTTATACCTCTCTGATTATAACTCGAGACATCAGGTATCCTTTAAGGCGCAAACACCTGGAGACTTTGAAAATAACCATACCCTCTTTGGTAATTGCAATATAGCTACATGGGAATCATGCTGTTTCCAATAGCAATTATCCGATTGTCAGAGTCTTTAGACTTATGGCCTTATTTTCAAGTCAAACTGAGTTGGTCCCAATTGTCTCCATCATTGATGAAATAATCAGTTTTATCTGCAGGTTGTATCTGTGAATGTAGTTGTAATTGCAACCTTTCTAGATCGCCTGACTTTAAACCTTTATAACTCCCTACTCAACTAATAGATATTTTCTGAAGTACTTCCTACTAATTCGCAGGAAGCTATTGCACCGGATAGATGGGTAATCCCTCGATCTGTAACCCTTTGTTGCTCTGAGTAACTAGGGTTTCAATCTCAGTTCTAGAATTGGGAATTATTTCCGCAGCTACAACGTGTTGTGAAACCCAGTTTCAGTACTCTCTGAAGTCTATTGGCTTCAGTGCTAGTGTTTCTTAGAGTTCTAGACTCTTCTAGTTATCTTAAAGTGGATGCGAATATATTTGTTTCTTGTTGAGATCTTTTATCATTCGATACAATCTTTTCGTAAAACAATGTCCCATTAGGTATAGTGTATATCAAAGATGTTACATCTTTGAAGCCTAGCAACATCCTCGGTAGTTGGCGGATTTACTCTGTTCTACCTCCCAGACCTTGCTGAAGGTCCCTTTCTCTATATCCAATAGACAGGATCTGGTAGGACTCATGGTGGTGATGTGTAAAGTGTTATTCTTATACCTTCAATGCTGTGGTATTAAAGTCACAGGACGCTACTGAGGTTGATATGTAAGATGACTGGTGGGCCTCTTAAAGGGGCTGGAGGTGGGTATTGGAGACTAGAAATTCTGATTCCAAGAGGGATTACCCTACTTAGGGTGGTTCCTAGGTATTGAATCCTGGTATTCCTAATAAATTCTGCTATTGGTAGTAATTCGCTTCAGTTGTCCTGCTGATAGTTGACATATACACTTAAGTATTGCTCAATGATCCCATTTTATCATTCTGTTTGTCTGTCGTTTCGGGAATGGAAGGCTGTGCTTAGCCTTCTCTTGATTCCGAGTTTTGCCATAGTTTTCTTCCATATGCTTAAGGTGAAGAGAGTTCCTTGATATGTAATAATGCCTTTGGATAGTCCATGAAGTCTCAATATTTCCTTCAAGAAAGTGTGGGAAAATAGCTGTGCTGTCATATCCTTCCTGCATGGAATGAAGTGACTTATTTTGGTCAGATTCTCAACTATCATTAGGATAGCATCATAGTGGTCTGACTCCAGTAGATTGGTAATGAAATCTATCAATATGGACTCCCAAGGTGTAACGGGGGCTCCTTCTGAGAAGATAGATCCCAAGGTTGCGACCGCACTGAAATGAATTCTTCTGCAAAGTGAACAAATATAATAAATGTCAAAAGTCTCAACAGTAGAGTTTGAAGAAACAAAACAGTAAAACTTAATATCATTAAGCTACAGCTTTTACTCAATTAAGTCCTGATCTCGAGAGGTAGTTGATTGCCAGAGTAGAGGAGAACTCGCATATACTTAAGTAGATTTCATATACTGCCAGTTGCTTCCTATTACTACTCTATATTCGTGAGTATCCAACTCCCTTGAGCTACCTAGCTAACCTCCACAGGTTGGACCAAAGATACCTCGTAGTAAACAAGACTACTCTTGTGGTTTGCTAACACCCATCTGATAGAAGTATTTTAGCTGCTACATCTACAATGCAACTACAGGAGTAAAAACTCTTCATATTGGGGACATGTCGGTGGCGAGCTGTCATGCCTGAGTAGATGCGATACCAACTATAGAACTCTCTACCCATATACACTTAGTCTTCTACAAGCATCTGCAGCCCCTGAACATCTATCCGGCTCTACTCTATTCCATATTATTCAGGATAATGGCCACGTAGCTCCCCTGATAGACCTCTTCGGATGTTGACTACCAATAGGTGCTACCAACAGTCAACCCTCCTAGAAACATGTCTTATTATAACCTTAGACTAGTGTCTCAGAGTCCCTAACGATTCTCCCATACTATTACACTTTCGGGGCAATGGACTTCGGTTACCTCACCTACTAGCCTTCGGTAACCTCACATACTATCTTAGACTTCAAAGTAGTATTACTCTGTCAGTTCTGGTCCATTTTACATGAAACACCTGGAGACCATTCTCCAAGTTCACTTTTTATTTTTTTATTTTTATAATCTTATTTATTTATCCGTTTTAACGAAAGTAAGGCCAGGGATCATATCAGCTTTCGGCATGCAGACCCGCACCTCCACACTGCCTTGTTCTCAAGCAGCCAGAAGAAAAACCGTGACCCCAGAATGGCACACGCCAGCAGCCAGGTGCCCGCCCCTAAGAGCCCACGACTTGAATGTGGAGGGGTCTCGCCTAGAGCCACCAACACCCAACCAGTCCTCGGTTTAAAAAACTCCTCCGCAAGTCTCCCACACGGCTATTTACAAATGGTAAAGACGGAAAGCCCAGAAACCCATCCTTCAAAGCAAGGAAAACCCCTATCCCGACAGTACACCCCCTACCGATAAGAGAAAAACCCAAACCAGAGTAACCCCAAACCAAAGGCCGAAGCCAGTCGCTCGCCTACAACAACTAGATACCAACCCAACCCGTGCCTCTCGCTTGGGACAAACCAATAGCCAGGCCTCGCCTGTGAAGTCAAAAAAATGAATAGGTGTGCCATATAGGTGACATAAACGTATGTCTTAGGCATATAGCCCACGGTCGCAAGCAGGAGAAACCGAAAGGAAAGAGCGCCCACTGTAAGCAGGAGGTATTGGCAGAACAAGAGCCCAAAGCTGTCCGTCCGGGAGGGCCGAAGGGGCTGCCAAAAGCAGCAAAAGAGGGAGAGGTAGTAAGGTACCAGCCGACAGTAGTAGGGTACTAGCCGACGCGACTGAAGAGAAAAAAGGGAGGAAGGGCCCAAGGCCCCAGGGCTGACCCAACCGAAACCAAACCTGCCGTATTACCGCGTCTCTCATGTAGTCCCTTGTTCTCCGAGAGATAGCGTCACTTAGTGGAAGGGATCCCGCCGGCAGTAGGTAGGTGGAAGGGTAAGGTGAGGAAGGCAACCAAACTAGAACCGAGCGACTAGGAGGGTATGGTCAAATGTCATCTCGAGACAGACCTCGAAGTTATTAGCCGAGATGTTCCCCAACGGAGATCGTGCAAGTGGTGAGAAGGGCGTCCACTACTGCCAGTGCCGTCCGGAAGCGAAGAGAGGAAGCAGACCGTGCCAAAGCTAAGCGAGTCCCTATTAGCAAGACAGAACTAGTGGGTGAGCCCAGATAACTCTCCCATCAAGCAGACAAGAGACAAGTGAGGCCAAAGCAGGAGGGGATGGAAGAGTTAACCGTGCCCCTAGGCAGGAACCATTGAGGGGGCAGAGGGGAGTGGGGGGTGCCCATGATAGTTGACGTGGTGTTGCCAAACTATGTGGGAGGAAAATAGGAGCGACAGAGCATGCTATAACTGAGGTCTTTTTTTTTATTTTTTTTATTTTTATTTTTATAATCATTTAGTTACTTGTTTAAGGTACAAGAACATCGCATGCAGAGCTAGCTATGGTGTTAAGAAAACCCCTCCACGCCGGACCAAGAGAAAACCCGTACCCCCAAGACCCTCTGGTATGGGCCCAACTGCACACACTCTAAAGGCGATCAACTCAGGTGCCCAGCCCGCAGGCCTCACGACTGGAACGCGAAAGGGTCTCGCCTAGAAGCCAACCAAAAGCCCAAGAAGATTCCTCGCCCGAATGAAAACCCCACCCACTAACTACACGTAGCCAACAGGAAGGAAACCAAACAAGCTAGGCAGGAAAGCATAAGGAAAAACTCCATCCCATAAACTACAAGACCCATAGGGCCATAAAAGAAAACAAGCACTGCCCACCGTACCACCAGATTTGCCGTTATTTAAAGAACTGCCCCGGAAGTGGGCGGCCGGCGACGAGCCCTAAGGCCGAGCGCCCCCAACCAGCTAAGCCACAGAAGTAGTGCAATACCATGACCCGCTAATCAAGAACAGAGGCCACGGTGCCAGGCCTAAGGAATGGATGTTTGGCAGAGGGGATGCCGCCCAGCAGTAGGATGCCAGCCAAAGAAAAGAGGTAGTAGGGTACCAGCCAAGGAGGGAAGGCAGTAGGGTGCGAGCCGATGCGACCGATGTGGAAAGTGGAGGTAGGGCCAAAGGCCCCAGTGCAAACCAGACTGTAGACCGAACCGACATATTACCACGTCTCTCATGTAGTCCCTTGTTCTCCGAAAGATAACGTCACTTAGTGGAAGGGATCCCACTGGCGGCAGGGAGATGGAAGGGTGAGGTGAGGAAGGCAACCAAACTTGAACCGAGCGACTAGGAGGGTATGGTCAAATCTGACCTCGAGACAGACCCCGAAGGTACTAGCCGAGGCGTTTCCCTATGGGGATCATGCAAGTGGGAAGAAGGACGTCCACCACTGCCAGTGCTGTCCGGAAGCGAAGAGAGGAAGCCGACCGTGCCAAAGCTAAGTGAGCCCATATTGGCAAGACCGGACTACTGGGTGAGCCCAGATAACTCCCCCATCAAGCAGACAAGAAACAAGCGAGGCCAAAACAGGAGAGGATAGTAGAGTTAACCGTGCCCCTAGGCAGGAACTATCGAGGGGGCAGAGGGGAGTGGGAGGGTCCACGATAGTTGACGTGGTGTTGCCAAACTATGTGGGAGGAAAATAGGAGTGACAGAGCGTGCTATAACTGAGGTCCTTTTTTTTTTATTTTTGTTTTTTTTATAATCATGTATTCATTGTTTAGGTACAAGAACTCGCATGTAGCTATAGCTATGGCGTAAACAAAACCTTAATCCCAAACAAACAAAACAAAAGAAATCAAATGTCACGAACGTGACTTAGTAAGGAAAGGGTTTTCACGTGACACATGGTTATGAGTCACAGGTATGTTATTGTTTCACGCATATAACCAATTCAGGTTGTATGATTAGTTATGTGTGGGATTTGTGATGCTTTCGCACATGGCTCAAGTATGAGTCATGGGACATGCGCCTGACAAGTATGCCTTATGAGTATGCCTTACGGGCAAGCCTTGCGCATATGATTTATGTTTCGCACATGATCTCATTATGATGTCATGGGTTTCGTGCATATGACTCAGTCGAGTCATATGACTTGTTTATTGCGTTATGATTGGTTTATGAGTTTTGCACATGACCTCACTATAAGGTCATGGGTTTTGAGCATGTGATCACTTTAGTCACATAACTAGTTTGTTTTGATTTCGTTTCTCACATGTGACCACTTTAGGTCACATGATTAAAGGTGGGAAGAACACTATATAAGGAGGCCGATGTGGCCGAGGAAGATAGGTTCTTCACACTTTGTTCTAAGTACTTTTCCTACATATTACTTTAACGAATATAAAACACCTTTACGATCTTTATCCTTATTGCAACCTTATCATTACGCCGAGAAGCACTCGTTACGAAGACGAGTTAGAGAAAGCTTACGATAGGTGTTTCCGATAGAAGACAAAGGTCTTGTACTATCGGTAACATAGGCAGAGGCCTAGAGCTATTGTAAGACAAGGAAAGAAAGAGAAAGAAGAGGTAAGTATCGTTCCGCGTCGCCAAGAACTAACTATCTGAAAGGGGATTATTACACCAAGCCAATGCCTCCAAAAAACACGAACAACCCATATCGCAAAGCGCATAATAGCGTACTATAAAGGGAAACATTCAAACTAAGCTTAAAGCGAAATCCTACAAACAAGGAAACTAAACAAGTGTGCTATCTACTCCGGCCTAGGCCGAAGAGGAGGAGCTGAGGGAGGAGAGGGGCCGCCCGACGGGGTGAGTCCTAGAGGGGGGCTCTCTGAAGGTGGGCATGTCCGGGGGGAAGCCGGTTGAGGTGGCGGAGATGTACGCGGAAAGGCCGTGAAGCAGTGCCGGAGAAGACCAGATGGGCTCTCCCTCGTTCAGGCACTCAACCCCCAGGAGGTGGGCGTCTCTGGCTCTGGCGCAGGAGGGGCAGCTGAGAATGGCGTGGTGGAAGGACTCAGGTTCCTCCTTGCAGTAGGGGCAGGTATCTGGAGCGTCTGGGTCCCTCCAGGAGCGGTGGCTGGCCAGGTAGCTTTTTCCTGACCTCATCTGGTGGATGCATTGCCACGAACTTCCCTAGTCCCATGAAGGAGTGGGGCGACAGTGTGGGCGAGTAAACGTAACGGGGTGGTGGTTGGTACTGTTTAGATCAGACATTTAGGAGGAACTGCCGGCAACCCCTCTTAAGGGCCGGAAAGGGGGGGTCTTCAGGTGCCTGTGGGGGCAAGGGTGAAGAGAGGAGGGCAGATGATGCTGGTGGGACTCGGGAGAGATGTTCAACAAGTTTGACCACTCTGTGGGCTATTGCATCAAGCGGGAGATGCCTCCTTTCAGGAGGGAATGGTTTGGGGGTTTTCCAGCTCAGAGGTCTGTAACCCGGAGTAAGTCCTACCATTAAGGCTCGGTGGTCCTCCGGGCTATAACTGAGGTCCTTTTTTTTTATTTTTTATTTTTTATTTTTATTTTTTATAATCATTTAGTTACTTGTTTAAGGTACAAGAACATCGCATGCAGCGCTAGCTATGGCATTAAGAAAACCCCTCCACCCCGGACCAAGAGAAAACCCGTACCCCCAAGACCCTCTGGTATGGGCCCAACTGCACACACTCCAAGGGCGATCAGCTCAGGTGCCCAGCCCGCAGGCCTCACGACTGGAACGCGAAAGGGTCTCGCCTAGAAGCCAACCAAAAGCCCAAGAAGATTCCTCGCCCGAAAGAAAACCCCACCCACTAACTACACGTAGCCAACAGGAAGGAAACCAAACAAGCTAGGCAGGAAAGTATAAGGAAAAACTCCATCCCGTAAACTACAAGACCCATAGGGCCACAAAAGAAAATAACTACCGCCCACCGTACTACCAGATTTGCTGTTATTTAAAGAACCGCCCCTGAAGTGGGCAGCCAGCGATGAGCCCTAAGGCTGAGCGCCCCCAACTAGCCAAGCCACAGAGGTAGTGCAATACCATGACCCGCCAATTGAGAATAGAGGCCACGGTGCCAGGCCCAAGGAATGGATGTTAGGCAGAGGGGATGCCGCCCAGCAGTAGGATGCCAGCCAAAGGAAGGAGGTAGTAGGGTACCAGCCAAGGAGGGAAGGCAGTAGGGTGTAAGCCGATGCGACTGAAGTGGAAAGTGGAGGTAGGGCCAAAGGCCCCAGTGCAAACCCGACTGTAGACCGAACCGATGTATTACCGCGTCTCTCTCCTGTAGTCCCTTGTTCTCCGAGAGATAACGTCACTTAGTGGAAGGAATCCCACTGGCGGCAGGGAGATGGAAGGGCGGGGTGAGGAAGGCAACCAAACTTGAACCGAGCGACTAGGAGGGCATGGTCAAATCTCACCGCAAGACAGACCCCGAAGTTACTAGCCAAGGCGTTCCCCAACAGGGATCGTGCAAGTGGGGAGAAGAACGTCCACCACTGCCAGTGCCGTCTGGAAGCGAAGAGAGGAAGCCGACCGTGCCAAAGCTAAGCGAGCCCCTATTAGCAAGAGAGGACTACTGGGTGAGCCCTGATAACTCCCCCATCAAGCAGACAAGAGACAAGTGAGGCCAAAGCGGGAGAGGATGGTAGAGTTAACCATGCCCCTAGGCAGGAACCATTGAGGGGGCAGAGGGGAGTGGGGGGGGCCCACGATAGTTGACGTGGTGTTGCCAAACTATGTGGGAGGAAAATAGGAGCGACAGAGTGTGTATAACTGAGGTCCTTGAACCTCGCTATTTATATAGACACCTCACCCAATCCTAACCCTTTGTGATGCATACCTTCGCATCACTATACCCAACGACTCACAATTGTGAGTCATGTGAGATCCTCAGTTGACTTGTATGAGACAACTGTGCAACATTCCTAAACCAATCATAATCCTTATAATAAGCTATATGTGCTAAGTACATCACCTGCATGAGACTCATAACTCATAAGTATGAGTCGCGAGTGAATATCATAACATAATCTAACTCACAACTGAGAGTCATCGCATAACAATAAACCCCTATGACTTACAAGTGTGAGTTATTTCAAGCCCTTTGTTCCTTTTTATCAATTTGCCTTATTACAATCCGGTTTTTAATATCACATACTCTTTGATAATTATGATATTACAAACTAGTAGCCATGCTGTTCTGTTAGGCAGAGAAAATCTGATAGACTTCAGAATTGTCTCGACCAACCCAGATTCATTTTTGTGGATAGAAATTGTCTTAGGAGGCTCGAGTTTACTTGTTTCATTTATGACTACTAAGAGCGAAGTAAATTCGGTAAAGTAAGATAGAATCATAAAACTATATTCTATTGTTAAGGTCTATTCTCAGTTACGTTATGATGTCTAAAGCTAGAGAGGTACTTCGATATTTATATTCTGTGTCTGAGTGTTCGTGGACTACATCTATTTATCATACAACTATGTACCTCTCTGATTATAACTCGCAACCTCGGGTATTCCTAAAAGGTGCGAACACATGGAGACCCTGAGAATCACCACACCCTCTTTAGCAATTATGATATAACTAACTCATAATCATAACGTTCCCAATAGTAGTTATCCGATCATTAGAGTTATTAGATTTGTGGCCTAGTCATCAAGTCAAACTGAGTTGGTCCCAATTGTCTCCATCATTGATGAAATGATTAGTTTCCTGTGCAGGTTGCATCTGCAAAGATAGTTGTAATCATAAGCATTTTTGGTTGCCAGACTTTAAATCTTTACAACTCCTTACTCAACTAATAGATATCTTCCGGATAACTTTCTACTAATTCACAGAAAGCCATTGCACTGGATTGACAAAGCTTCCCTCAGTCAGCACCCCTTGGTTGCTCTGGGCAACAGGATTTCAATAACTGTTATAGAATTAGAAGTTATCCTCGTACCTTCAATATATTCTAAAACCTAGTTGCAACACTCTGAAAGTCTATTGGCTTTTATGATAGTGTTCTTTGGAGTTCTAGATTCTTCTGAATATTGTAGACTAGATGTGAATGTATTGGTCTCTTACTGAGATCCTTTGCCATTCAATACCATCTCGTCATGCAAAAATGACCCATTACTTATAGCCTATACCAAATATATTACATCTTTGAAGCCTAGTAGCCTTCTGAGTTATTGACGGATTTACTCCATTCCACTTCTCAGACCTAGCAGAGGGTCCTCTCACATATACTCTGTGAATAGGATCAGGGCGGATAGATGGTGGCGATGCATGTGGTGTTATTCTGTCACCTTTAATTCAGCGGCATTATAGTTACAGGACGCAACTGATATTGATATGTATGATGACGTGCAAGCCCCATAAGAAGGCTGGAAGGGGGTATTAGTGATCAGGGATTCCAATTCCAGGTAAGGTTACCCTATTTAGGGTGACTCATAAGTTTCAGATTTTGATATTCCTAACATGTTCCTAATAGTAATTATCTGATTGTCAGAGTCTTTAAACTTATGGTCTAGTTCTCAAGTCAAACTGAGTTGGCTCCAATGGTCTCCGTCCTTGATGAAATAATTAGTTTCATTTGCACATTGTATCTGCAGAGGTTGTCATGATTGCAACCTTCTTAGGTTGTCTCACGATAAACCTCTATAACTCCATATACAACTGACAGATTTATTCCAGAGGACTTCTTACTAATTGGCAGGAAGCTATTTTACTGGATTGACTAATAATCTCTCCATCCACAACCCATGGCTTTTCTGGGTAACAGGATTTTAATCGCTGTTCAATATTAGAAATCTCTCTTGCAACCAGAACAGATTCCTGAACCCAGTTGTAACACTCCATGTTGTCCATTAGCTTTTGTAGTAGTGTTATCCAGAGTTCTCGACTCTTGTAGTTATTATAGGGTAGGTGTGAATGTATTGGTTTCTCATTTAGATCCTGTACCATTCAATATCATCTTTTGATGCAAAAACGTCCGGTTATCTATGGCCTATGCCAAAGATATCACCTCTTTGAAGCCTAGTAACTCTCTAAGTAGTTGATAGATTCACTTCGTTCCACTTCCCAGACCTATCTGAAGATTTCCTTCCATATACCTAGTGAACAGGATCTGGTCAGATAGACAGCGGCAATGTATATAATACCATTATAATACCTTCAATTCTGTTACATTATAGTCACAGGACGCCACTGAGATTGATATGTAGAATGACATGTATGCTCCGTAAAAGCGCCAGAGGGGGTGTTGGAGACCTGAGATTCTGATTCTAAGTGGGATTACTCTACTTAAGCTGGTTCTTTGGTATCGGATCTCAGTATTCCTAACAGATAGCGAGTTTGAGTTAATGTCTTTATTTTACTACATACGTTTTTTGCAATATTGGTTGTTTGCAATTGTTAGAGGTACTAGTTTGATTTCTTTTATTGCTAAGTTTTGGGATTAAAGTTTTGTTTATACTATAGCTAGCGCTGCATTCAAGTTCTTATACCTTAGCAATAAATACATGATAATATATATATATATAAAGGACCTCCTGAAAAGTCTCCACATGCAACTACTTAAATTCTTTGCCCTGCTATAACTTGAATCGATACTCTTATCTGCCCACAAATATCTCCCGCAAATATAAACAAGAAAGAGATTTCTCTTCATCAATGAATAAGACTAAGAAGTTATATCAGTAGGTACTATTTGTATTAATTCTCCTAGGGTGGTTAGTGGTTGTCAATGGGGAATGATACTTCATTTCTTCTTTTCGTATATAATAGCTCTCCGGCCTGAGCCCACATTACTGATAGTATAAGACCGATGTCTTCTATCTATAATACCTAGCATAAGCCTTCTCTAACACTAACTTAGATAGAGTCCTATTCATCGTAATACTAATAAAGGTCATGATAATAGTGAAGAGCGTAAATGTGATTTATATTTGTAATAGCATAAACAATAAGTAGGAAAATTCCTTAGAACAAAGCTTGAAGAACTCATCCTCCGAGAGTCATACTGACCCTGTATATGGTTGTGCTTCATGCATCAGTCATGTGACGAAAGTAGTCACATATATTAGAAATACCAGGATCTGATACCTAGGAACCACCCTAAGTAGGGTAACCTCACTTGGAATTGGAAATCCTAGTCTACAATACCCCCCTCTGGCCCCCTAATGGGGCCCACATATTATCATATATATCGATCTTAGTTGCATCCTGTAACTACATGGCAGCAGAATTGAAGATGTCAGAATCACACCATATACATCACTGCCAATCCTCCAACCAGATTCTATTCACAAGATACATAAGATGGAACCATCGACTAGGCCTGAGAAGTAGAACAGAGTGACTCCATCAATACCTCCGAGAGTTACTAGAGCTTAAAGATGTGTTATCTTTGGCACGGGTCATAGGTAACTGAACATTTTTGCACAAAGATATGGTAATACATGTTAAAGGATCTCAATAAGAAACCAATACATTCGCACCCACTCTCCAATAAATAGAAGAGTCTGAAACTCCAAGCAATAATACTATGAAAGCCAATAGATTTCACAGAGTATTACCACTGGGTCTAGGAAAGCATTATGGTAGCGGGAATAGCTCCTAAATACTAGAACAACAATTGAAATCCTGTGACCCAAAGCAACCAAGGGTGGCTAACCGAGAGATTAACGGTCAATATAGTAGAATAGCTTTCTGTGAATTAGTACAAAGTCCTGCAGAAGATATCTATAGTTGAATATAGAGTTACAGGGGTTTGAAGTCCAATGACCTAGAAAGGTTGCGATCATGACTACCTCTACAGATACAACCTGTAGATGAAACTGATCATTTTATCAATGATGGAGACAAAGGGGGACAACTCAGTTTGACTCAAAAACTGAGCCACATGTCTAAAGACACTAATAATCAGATAATTACTATTGAGAACAGTATGTTTCCAAGTTAGTTATATCATAATTGCCAAAGAGGGTGTGGTGATTTTCAGGTCTATAGGTGTTTGCACCTTTTATGAATACCTAACATTACGAGTTATAATTAGAAAGATATATAATTGTTTGATAAATAGATATAGTCCATGAACACTCAGACACAGAATATAAATATCCAAGTGCCTTACAAGCTTTAGACATCATCAGGTAATGGAGAAGAGATCTTAACAATATAATACTGTTTTTATGATTTTATCTTACTTTACTGAATTTACTTCACCAGTGCTTGCCATGGGCCAGGGCTAATTCAAGAAAAGACAATAATAACTATTTTTCTCAAACCCTTATATGATATAACATAATCCAGACTATCCAGTTGTGAAGTTAGTATACCTTATTACTATTATATAAATAACGCTGTGAGAAAAAGCAATATACTTTATGTAATGTATGAATCTTCAAGTTCTGAAATAAATGCTTGAAATATGAAGAACCAAGCTTTACAAACTTGTTTATGGAGATTTTAATTTTATTCTCAACATTTTAGGCTACTACAGAAGAAGATAATAATTCACAACATTAAGTACATTGTTCTCCAGTTTCCCTTTCTTTCAAAGTATCATTCTCACCAACTACTAATGCATCTAGTAGATCCCTTAGCATTTGAAGTTCTGGATATATTGTTTGAATAAAGTGGTACTTTATCCAGGACTTAGTACACTCAAGTTTAGACAATGCATTATCCTCCATACTACAGCGTCTGTCAGATAAAGTAATTTTCGCCCCACTAAATACTCTTTCAGGTTCTGCAGACATTGCCGGAATGCTTAAGATTTCAATAGCCATATGAGATAGATCCCTCATTCCAAGTACGGTGGTCATCTTAGACTAATAGTCGATCCGAGGCATGTCGATATCTTGAGATGTAGGTTCCAGGAGATACTGAGCGAGCTTGTCCAGGCCTTCTGACTCTATCAATAGCTGGTGCTTACGCTGAAAGCTGGTTTGAAAAGAATTGCCAGATTTTCGAGAAGTCCTATTTGTGACAATCAATTTTATCTTCTCGCGATATTCCAGTAGTCAATATTGCTGCTGCTGGATATTTCCCTTTAGAGGTATATGTCCACATATCATTTAAGGTATTCTCGACACGATTAATTGCATCTTGCCGTCCATCCCACTGGACATCAAAATATTCCAGCTTCATTCCTGGGTTTAGTGTGACTACTACCACATACGCAGGACAAACCACAGTCTTGCGATAATATCTCTGCAGAATTCATAACCCATTTGAAATCATTGTGGTAATGTGTCGTGTCCGGTATTGGTGTGAATTTCTCGCATTTTCCCGTACCTACATTAGCTCATCCATAACCAGCAAGATACTCGCTATGCAGCCATTACTGTATTTAATCTGTAACCTCTTGCTCCATTCCGCAAATAGTTCCAATATCTCCATAATTTGAGCCAAGGTCATTCAGTCATTATCAGATAGAGGATTATTAATAAGGGCTCCTTCATTTGCTGCTCTTTCACCATTCCTATTTGTGCCGATTGTTGTTGCAATAAAGCTTGTAATTGCAGTCTTGATATGCAAAGCACGCTTTAGGGACTCATAGTCACTAGACCATCTTGTAATATTTCCCAGGATAGGTAAAACAATTGCTTCCGCTGGATCGGTTTGTTGAAGAACAGCTGTGAATTAGTCTAAACGTTGTGGGGTGCATCGAATGTACTTTATAATATTTGGTAGTTTACCGATTGGACCCTTTTGTCACCACTCCTTCAGCTGTGCAAGCTCATCCTCTGTAGAAAGATTGCTATCATCTCCTTCACTATTCATAGATGTTCTATCCTCACACCATAGAAATCCTTTCACGACCAGGTTAATCACATGGCCAAAGCACCGGAGTCTATCTTCCACCGGATCGATAGGAGTAATATCTTCCCTCCTCATGTACTCTACAATCTCTTGTAATGCAGTATTGTTGTTTCGTGCATTATCCAGATTAAACTTACCAATCTTTCTCTCAACTCCATATGTAATGTGTTCGCAAGGTGCTAATCACGATATCGGTAATAGATACGATAGTTGGCAGGTGGCCTGCTCTTCCAGAGAGGAGGCGAGAGCTGAGAACTAAAGGAGGCTTCGAGGGTGTACTGGAGAAACAAAGAAGTAACCGTTCAACCAAGTATATTGAAATACTGTCTGTCGAAGTCTGCCTTTTCTATCATAGAAACAGGCGGTCTTTAAATACACAAATCTGTTCATGTCTAGCATGAACGAAACTAATCAAAGGTATCAATCGATACACTTTGGTGAAACTCTT